>NC_133800.1:37065219-37195219 GCF_043250625.1 Sebastes fasciatus
AAAGTATGGAAAAAAAATACGTATATTCAACATCTCTTTTATTTTGAAACCCCCCGAACCGGAAGAGTATCTTTACTTCCTGTTTCGTTTGAAGGTGTCAGATGTCACAACAGAGCAGCAGCAGCAGTCAGCTGAGGATCACTGGATGGAGATCTAACACCACTCTTCAGCACACAAAGGTTCATGCTTTTATTTCTGTGATTCAGGTTTTGATAAACATCGTTTCCGGTTGGGTTGTTTGGTAAAAGAGGGGAAAAAAAGGTATTTTTCTACCAACATGAAGCTAATCTATCCTCAGCTTCCTCAAAGTCCTCTGACTGGAGCTAATTAGTTGAGCTCATAAGTCATTAATTCATTAATTAATCTGCATGTTGGCTATTTATCAACAGTAAGAATAAGTGAATTTAGTATTTATTTATTTATTGTCAAATCTGTTAATAACTGTGTAATAACACTGTGGTAACATCACAGGAAGTAATGTTACATAAACATTTATTTAAAATAGAAAAATAGACTTTATTTAGCTCTGTCTTTAAAAGACAATATACAAATTAATAATAATGATAAAAACAATAATAGTAATATAATATCAATTATTATTATTATTATTATCATTATTATTATTATTATTGTCATCACCATTTTATATATATATATATTGTATATATATATATATATACATATATATATATATAATAATTTATTAATTAAATTATTATTATTTTCTTTTTTGTTTTCATAGCACTGTGGTTAAATCACATTAAGTAACAAACATTTATTTAAAATAAAATAAAATAGACCTTTATTAGCTCTGTCTAGTAAACTGCCATTAATGAGTTTTAACTACGACTAACTAATATTATAATATTAATATCTGCTTATTACTAAAGCTCTGTAAATAAAACTGGGACCAGATAAGACAAAATAAATTAATATACTGTTGACATCATGGCATTTGTCTCTTTAATATCTCTGGTTATCAACAAAATAATACATTGTGTCTAAGAGGTGAGCGAACCTTGTCATAATACTGTGGTTACATCGCATGAAGTAACGTTATTATTATTATTATTATTATTATTATTAATAAAGTAATCATATATAATTATAATTATATTAAATAAAATACATTATTCATTAAATTATGCTTATTATTTAGTTGTTTGTAATTTTTTTGTGGTCATAGTACTGTGGTGACATCACATTAAGTTACATAAACATTTGTTTAAAATAGAATAAAATAAATAAATAACATTTAAAAGACAATATAATAATAGTAATGATAATTATTATTATTTGAATCATCATAAAAATATATATAATTATAAGTATATTCAATTATAATAATAAATGATTCATTAAATTATTATTATTATTATTATTTTGTTTTTGTTGTCATAGCTCTGTGGTTACATCACGTTAAGTTACATACATATTTGTTTAAAATAAATTAAATAAAGAAATAACATTTAAAAGACAACACATAAATAATAATAATAATAATAATAATAACTAAAATAGTAATTTATTATTATTATTATTATTTTGTTGTTATTTTTTGTCCCATGGCAGGGAATGAACTGTTCTGGGGAAGAAAATTGAAATACAAATAAAAACAAAAACAAAAGAAAAACCCTGTAATAATCACCTAATTATATATTTACAATAAATTATTAAAATTAATTAAATAATTGATTTAAATTAAGTACATTTGTCGTCTGCTTTCTGTTACTTTAATGTAATACAAAACTTTGAGATGTTAAACATAAAACTTGTGATATCTGGGAGTAAAATGTATTTATTTTCCCGTGTGTGTGTGTGTGTGTGTGTGTGTGTGTGTTTGTGTACCAGCAGACATGGAGGTGACGGAGGAGGCGTGGCGGAAGGTGGAGGAGCAGGTGGAGAGTTTGCTGAGCGGTCAGGGGTCAGAGGTCACCGGGTGTGACGTGGGCCTGGAGCAGAGCAAACCGGCGACTCTGAGGAAGACCGTCACCTACATCGTCTGCGCCGTCATCTTCAACGAGAAGGTCACCATTCATTCATTCATTATTACCATTAATTAATTCATCAATCAATTAATCGTTGGGTCTATAACGTGTGTGTGTGTGTGTGTGTGTGTGTGTGTGTGCGGTGCACCAGGAGGAGGTGCTGATGGTGCAGGAGGCGAAGCAGGAGTGTTATAAGCAGTGGTACCTGCCTGCAGGACGGGTGGAGGTGGGGGAGAGCCTGGAGGAGGCGCTGAGGAGAGAGGTGAGACACACACACACACACACCTGTCCTGGTTACCTGGGTTACTGGTTACCTGGGTTACCGGTTACCTGGGTTACCGCTCTGTTATGTCTGCAGGTGAAGGAGGAGGCGGGGTTTGACTGTGAGCCAATCACCTTGCTGCTGATCCAGGAGCAGGGACCTCAGTGGATCCGCTTCGTCTTCCTCGCCAAGGTCACAGGTCAGAGGTCACACACACAGTATTTATTTATTAAAATGATGTATTTATTTATTTATTTACATCATTTGAATGAAGTAAACATGGTCTGTATGTGTCAGGTGGGAGTCTAAAGAGTCTGTCAGCAGCAGATCAGGAGTCTCTTCAGGCCTCCTGGTGGGACCGACAGTCCGTCCTCCCTCTGAGAGGACGAGACATCCTCCGTCTCATCGACTGTGGACTCAAGTACGACATTAAACTCTGAGTCTTTGTGCTAAGCTAGGCTAAAGATGTCCTGGACACATAGAGATGGAACTGATGAAGCTGAATACTAACATGGACTCTGGCTGCTGCTGTGATGCTTTCAGGTACCGTCAGGATCCCTGGCATCCTGTCACCTTACCTGTAGACCTGAGCTGCCGTCACGTGGTGCAGAGACTCGTCCTGGTCTTCACCAACGCCGAGGACCAGATCTGGGTGCTGCTCATCAGAGGTACCGGACGGCTGCTCACCAGATAAAACTAAAATAATTAGAGCTGTCAGTCAATTAAAATATCTAATCGTGATTAATCTCACATTTGTGTCTGTTCTAAATGAACCTTAAAGGGAGAATAGTCAACTATTTAATCCTCTTATCAACATGGGAGTGGACAAATATGCTGCTTTATGCAAATGTATGTATATATTTATTATTGGAAATCAATTAACACAAAACAATGACAATCTTTTTGCTTTTTGTCTGTACTACATTACCCATGAGCCTCTGCGTCTGTTGCTCTGGAGAAGACTCAGAATGAAAACATGAACAAACCTCCTCTGTTTTTTATCACCTGCAGCCCCGGTGCTCCACCTCCCGACGGCGGCGGCGCTGAAAACCCACGCGGTGACGTGGGCGTCCAACATGGTGGTGCAGGAAGCCATGCCGTCAGCGTACTACGACCAAGACGTCAACACGCTGGGCGTCTTCAGCCTGCAGCACAACGGCCGGCAGCACGGGAAGACGGACGGCGTGTGCTTCAACACGCTGGTGGCGCTGGTGCCCGACCGCGTCCAACGCAACGAGGACGGGGAGAAGGTGGAGTGGACGGGGACGGGGCTGCCTCCGCCCGTAGAAAACCCGCGATACATCTGGCACGAAGTCCAGAAACAGACTCTGAGAGAGAAGCTGCTGGAGAAGACCAAGAACACCTCCATCTTACCCGTCCACAGCATGTACTGACCAAACAGGACTCTTATTGTGAAAATAACACGCTTCTGTTGTAAATAAGCAGCTTTTATTTTGAAAGAGAATGTCTAATTGTATGCATCAGTCAGAGTGTAGATTTTAAATGTTAACAGAGCAATAAAATACTAATATTAATGTTTGAATCAGAGATTTGCCAAAACGTCACTTTATTGATCTGAACATTATGATGTCACAGTTTATCTTCGTCATCGTCGCCGTCTGTCTGAGCTCATGTCTGGTCAGCTGACTGCTCCACTTTGGCCTTCTTCACGTTGTCGGTGAGTTTCTTCAGGTGTTTGGTTCGGATCTCCAGGCGGACCAGCCACTCGTCCCTCAGCCTGCAGACACACACACACACGCACACACACACACACACACACACACACACACACACACACACACACACACACAGGAAGGTTTCCTTTAAATCAGCAGCTTCAAACAGAAGATGTTTTATGTCTTTTTTTTACAGCCTAAGCTAGCGGTAGCGCTGCCGCCATTTTGGACTGTAAACACCAGTGAGTGTGTGTCCGTGGATGTATAAAGAGACGTCTGTAAATCAGAGGATATAAATCAGCTCCCAGTAGGAACATCATTTAAATCATGATGTCCTAAAAGTAGAACTAACAGCTGAATCCAGAATTATTTTCCTCGCCATAATGAAGCTGGTCATCAGACCCACGGGACCGCACCGCCCCGCACGCTTATATGACATATCGGGTTCTGCCAGCTTCCTGCTAGCTGTATGCGGCTGTAATAATGGATATTATTGTTTGTAATTCATCACTTTTATTATCTTATAATACACCCATGGACTGTATGCTGTCAGCCTGTATTCAAGAGATATACAGTACTTGCTTTGCATTTTAAGGACATTTTTCTGACATTTTTTAAAACTTTTTCGGACCTTTTTATTTATTTTTTTCAGAAAATTTTCAGATTTTTTTTTAAAAACTTTTTTTCCGACATTTTTTGGACTTTTTTTAAAAAAACATGTCGGACATTATTTCAGACATTTGTCGGACATTTTTCGTACACTTGTGGATGTATTAACGTCTCTGTTCCCAAACAACCGGCTACCGGCCAGTAGCTAGTAGCGCTAGCAGCATGACATCAACAGAGTTTAATGGAGTTGTTGGCTATTTACTAACACGTAGGACACAACCTCTTCTACATACATGGTCTGTGGTCTACTGGACCCTCTTCTACTTACATGGTCTGTGGTCTATTGGACCCTCTTCTACATACATGGTCTGTGGTCTGTTGGACCCTCTTCTACATCCATGGTCTGTGGTCTGTTGGACCCTCTTCTACATACATGGTCTGTGGTCTGTTGGACCCTCTTCTACATCCATGGTCTGTGGTCTACTGGACCCTCTTCTACATCCATGGTCTGTGGTCTACTGGACCCTCTTCTACATACATGGTCTGTGGTCTATTGGACCCTCTTCTACTTACATGGTCTGTGGTCTATTGGACCCTCTTCTACATACATGGTCTGTGGTCTGTTGGACCCTCTTCTACATACATGGTCTGTGGTCTACTGGACCCTCTTCTACATACATGGTCTGTGGTCTACTGGACCCTCTTCTACTTACATGGTCTGTGGTCTATTGGACCCTCTTCTACATACATGGTCTGTGGTCTGTTGGACCCTCTTCTACATCCATGGTCTGTGGTCTACTGGACCCTCTTCTACATCCATGGTCTGTGGTCTAGTGGACCCTCTTCTACATCCATGGTCTGTGGTCTATTGGACCCTCTTCTACATCCATGGTCTGTGGTCTATTGGACCCTCTTCTACATCCATGGTCTGTGGTCTATTGGACCCTCTTCTACATCCATGGTCTGTGGTCTACTGGACCCTCTTCTACATACATGGTCTGTGGTCTAGTGGACCCTCTTCTACATCCATGGTCTGTGGTCTATTGGACCCTCTTCTACATCCATGGTCTGTGGTCTACTGGACCCTCTTCTACATACATGGTCTGTGGTCTAGTGGACCCTCTTCTACATACATGGTCTGTGGTCTACTGGACCCTCTTCTACATACATGGTCTGTGGTCTACTGGACCCTCTTCTACATACATGGTCTGTGGTCTAGTGGACCCTCTTCTACATCCATGGTCTGTGGTCTATTGGACCCTCTTCTACATCCATGGTCTGTGGTCTATTGGACCCTCTTCTACATCCATGGTCTGTGGTCTGTTGGACCCTCTTCTACATACATGGTCTGTGGTCTGTTGGACCCTCTTCTACATACATGGTCTGTGGTCTATTGGACCCTCTTCTACATCCATGGTCTGTGGTCTGTTGGACCCTCTTCTACATACATGGCCTGTGGTCTGTTGGACCCTCTTCTACATCCATGGTCTGTGGTCTGTTGGACCCTCTTCTACATACATGGTCTGTGGTCTACTGGACCCTCTTCTACATACATGGTCTGTGGTCTAGTGGACCCTCTTCTACATACATGGTCTGTGGTCTAGTGGACCCTCTTCTACATACATGGTCTGTGGTCTACTGGACCCTCTTCTACATACATGGTCTGTGGTCTAGTGGACCCTCTTCTACATACATGGTCTGTGGTCTACTGGACCCTCTTCTACATACATGGTCTGTGGTCTACTGGACCCTCTTCTACATACATGGTCTGTGGTCTATTGGACCCTCTTCTACATCCATGGTCTGTGGTCTGTTGGACCCTCTTCTACATACATGGCCTGTGGTCTGTTGGACCCTCTTCTACATCCATGGTCTGTGGTCTATTGGACCCTCTTCTACATCCATGGTCTGTGGTCTGTTGGACCCTCTTCTACATACATGGCCTGTGGTCTGTTGGACCCTCTTCTACATCCATGGTCTGTGGTCTGTTGGACCCTCTTCTACATACATGGTCTGTGGTCTACTGGACCCTCTTCTACATACATGGTCTGTGGTCTAGTGGACCCTCTTCTACATACATGGTCTGTGGTCTGTTGGACCCTCTTCTACATACATGGCCTGTGGTCTGTTGGACCCTCTTCTACATCCATGGTCTGTGGTCTGTTGGACCCTCTTCTACATACATGGCCTGTGGTCTGTTGGACCCTCTTCTACATCCATGGTCTGTGGTCTGTTGGACCCTCTTCTACATACATGGTCTGTGGTCTACTGGACCCTCTTCTACATACATGGTCTGTGGTCTAGTGGACCCTCTTCTACATACATGGTCTGTGGTCTAGTGGACCCTCTTCTACATCCATGGTCTGTGGTCTATTGGACCCTCTTCTACATCCATGGTCTGTGGTCTGTTGGACCCTCTTCTACATACATGGTCTGTGGTCTGTTGGACCCTCTTCTACATACATGGTCTGTGGTCTATTGGACCCTCTTCTACATCCATGGTCTGTGGTCTGTTGGACCCTCTTCTACATACATGGTCTGTGGTCTATTGGACCCTCTTCTACATACATGGTCTGTGGTCTGTTGGACCCTCTTCTACATCCATGGTCTGTGGTCTGTTGGACCCTCTTCTACATACATGGTCTGTGGTCTATTGGACCCTCTTCTACATCCATGGTCTGTGGTCTATTGGACCCTCTTCTACATCCATGGTCTGTGGTCTAGTGGACCCTCTTCTACATCCATGGTCTGTGGTCTAGTGGACCCTCTTCTACATCCATGGTCTGTGGTCTAGTGGACCCTCTTCTACATCCATGGTCTGTGGTCTAGTGGACCCTCTTCTACATCCATGGTCTGTGGTCTACTGGACCCTCTTCTACATCCATGGTCTGTGGTCTAGTGGACCCTCTTCTACATCCATGGTCTGTGGTCTGTTGGACCCTCTTCTACATCCATGGTCTGTGGTCTGTTGGACCCTCTTCTACATCCATGGTCTGTGGTCTACTGGACCCTCTTCTACATCCATGGTCTGTGGTCTAGTGGACCCTCTTCTACATCCATGGTCTGTGGTCTAGTGGACCCTCTTCTACATCCATGGTCTGTGGTCTGTTGGACCCTCTTCTACATACATGGTCTGTGGTCTGTTGGACCCTCTTCTACATCCATGGTCTGTGGTCTACTGGACCCTCTTCTACATACATGGTCTGTGGTCTGTTGGACCCTCTTCTACATACATGGTCTGTGGTCTGTTGGACCCTCTTCTACATACATGGTCTGTGGTCTGTTGGACCCTCTTCTACATCCATGGTCTGTGGTCTGTTGGACCCTCTTCTACATACATGGTCTGTGGTCTGTTGGACCCTCTTCTACATACATGGTCTGTGGTCTGTTGGACCCTCTTCTACATCCATGGTCTGTGGTCTGTTGGACCCTCTTCTACATACATGGTCTGTGGTCTGTTGGACCCTCTTCTACATACATGGTCTGTGGTCTGTTGGACCCTCTTCTACATACATGGTCTGTGGTCTGTTGGACCCTCTTCTACATACATGGTCTGTGGTCTGTTGGACCCTCTTCTACATACATGGTCTGTGGTCTGTTGGACCCTCTTCTACATACATGGTCTGTGGTCTACTGGACCCTCTTCTACATACATGGTCTGTGGTCTGTTGGACCCTCTTCTACATACATGGTCTGTGGTCTGTTGGACCCTCTTCTACATACATGGTCTGTGGTCTGTTGGACCCTCTTCTACATACATGGTCTGTGGTCTACTGGACCCTCTTCTACATACATGGTCTGTGGTCTGTTGGACCCTCTTCTACATACATGGTCTGTGGTCTACTGGACCCTCTTCTACATACATGGTCTGTGTTCTGTTGGACCCTCTTCTACATCCATGGTCTGTGGTCTGTTGGACCCTCTTCTACATACATGGTCTGTGGTCTGTTGGACCCTCTTCTACATACATGGTCTGTGGTCTACTGGACCCTCTTCTACATACATGGTCTGTGGTCTGTTGGACCCTCTTCTACATACATGGTCTGTGGTCTGTTGGACCCTCTTCTACATACATGGTCTGTGGTCTGTTGGACCCTCTTCTACATACATGGTCTGTGGTCTACTGGACCCTCTTCTACATACATGGTCTGTGGTCTGTTGGACCCTCTTCTACATCCATGGTCTGTGGTCTGTTGGACCCTCTTCTACATACATGGTCTGTGGTCTACTGGACCCTCTTCTACATACATGGTCTGTGGTCTGTTGGACCCTCTTCTACATACATGGTCTGTGGTCTACTGGACCCTCTTCTACATACATGGTCTGTGGTCTGTTGGACCCTCTTCTACATCCATGGTCTGTGGTCTGTTGGACCCTCTTCTACATACATGGTCTGTGGTCTACTGGACCCTCTTCTACATACATGGTCTGTGGTCTGTTGGACCCTCTTCTACATACATGGTCTGTGGTCTACTGGACCCTCTTCTACATACATGGTCTGTGGTCTGTTGGACCCTCTTCTACATCCATGGTCTGTGGTCTGTTGGACCCTCTTCTACATACATGGTCTGTGGTCTACTGGACCCTCTTCTACATCCATGGTCTGTGGTCTGTTGGACCCTCTTCTACATACATGGTCTGTGGTCTACTGGACCCTCTTCTACATACATGGTCTGTGGTCTGTTGGACCCTCTTCTACATACATGGTCTGTGGTCTGTTGGACCCTCTTCTACATACATGGTCTGTGGTCTACTGGACCCTCTTCTACATACATGGTCTGTGGTCTGTTGGACCCTCTTCTACATACATGGTCTGTGGTCTACTGGACCCTCTTCTACATACATGGTCTGTGGTCTGTTGGACCCTCTTCTACATACATGGTCTGTGGTCTACTGGACCCTCTTCTACATACATGGTCTGTGGTCTGTTGGACCCTCTTCTACATACATGGTCTGTGGTCTACTGGACCCTCTTCTACATCCATGGTCTGTGGTCTGTTGGACCCTCTTCTACATACATGGTCTGTGGTCTGTTGGACCCTCTTCTACATACATGGTCTGTGGTCTACTGGACCCTCTTCTACATCCATGGTCTGTGGTCTGTTGGACCCTCTTCTACATCCATGGCCTGACAATAGAATAGAAATAATGTAGTTTATCTTCTGTACGTCTCTTTGTAGGACGACGTTTTACTGGCGTCTGATCGTCTCTTTCAGTCCAAAATGGCGGAGGCGTAGCTCTGCTGCCGGCTGCTGATGTTACAATGGAACCAACTATTGACTTTCACTTCTTATCGATGTTCGTTGTTGTCCGTCAGCTTCGTCGGTGGTCACAGAAGCACTTCAAGCATTTCTGTCAACAACTCACACAACAGTGTGCAGAAGCAGCTTTGAGGTCAGATTTAGAGTCGAGGCAGATCTGGTATCTTGGTGACAGCTGCAGTGTTATCACCGTCACATCAGCGTTTCACTCCACTCCTTTATTTCACCATCAATCAAACACACACCAACATCACTCTGTGTGTGTGTGTGAGGAGATGGAAAATGTAATCGTGTCTGAGTGAACGTAAGAGACACAAAAACAAAGAAAGACAAAAAACGGTCCAGACATACTGTACGTTAGTAAGCGTATGTCAGCTGTCCCCGTCAGCTGTCCTCGCTGTGTCTTCGCCACCTTCCAGTCGAGGTTTCTGGATTATTCCATTTGTCCTTTCAGCTGCTGATAAGCCAGCTGATCTCAGCAGAGCCAGACACAAAATCCTCCTTCACACAGTTCATAAGACCCACTGACACCACCAACATCTGGCCTTTGTCTGCAGAGGGAACAATCCCCACTCATTGTGATGCTATGTGACGCGCGTTCAAGTGAATATATAACAATTAAACAGGGATTTAGGACAATTATTACAATTTATGAATGTACAAAACAAAAGCCACCAGACTCCAGCCAGACAACAGTCACTTTAACTCGCTGATCATCAACACACACATTCAAACTCAACAGAAACTAAATAAAACTCATCAAAACCATCCAGGTTAGTCTTTCAACCAACTCTGGTTTGGTTGAAATAAACCTTTAATTCACAGAGTTAGATGTGATAAGAAACAGCTGTTATATGCTCTCCTTAAAGCCACCAGACTCCATCGACAGAAACAGTAATTTTACCTCGCTGATCGTTGTAAAACACACTTCAGATTCAACAGAAACAAAATGAAACTCATCTAAACCACCCTGGTTAGCCCTTCCACTGTTCCAACAATCACCAACTCTGGTTTTAGAGTTTAACAGAGAGACTGAATAAGTAACAGATATAAACAAAAGAAGTAACCACCGTAACATTTTCACAGTTTACTAACCCTGTTTTACGACGTGTTTGTGATCAAACCTGACGCACCAGAAAAAACCCCACATTGAATGTTGATGTTTCTGTAAACCATAAATACGTTTTATATCAGAAACGCGCAATGCCGCGTGGTTAACGTTGTGAAACGATTGGACAGGTTTAGGAAACAAAATTACTTCGAAAAAAAATCTTGATTTGTGTTCAATGGAACAACCTAACGGAACATCTCAAGGGAACAACCTAACCGAACAACCTAACGGAACATCTCAAGGGAACAACCTAACCGAACAACCTAACGGAACATCTCAAGGGAACAACCTAACCGAACAACCTAACGGAACAACCTGAGGGAACAACCTAACCGAACAACCTAACAGAACAACCTAACGGAACAACCTAACAGAACAACCTGAGGGAACAACCTAACGGAACATCTAAAGGGAACAACCTAACCGAACAACCTAACTGAACAACCTAACGGAACATCTCAAGGGAATAACCTAACGGAACATCTAAAGGGAACAACCTAACGGAACAACCTAACGGAACATCTAAAGGGAACAACCTAACGGAACAACCTAACGGAACAACCTAACGGAACATCTAAAGGGAACAACCTAACGGAACAACCTAACGGAACAACCTAACGGAACAACCTGACGGTACAACCTAATGGAACAACCTAACGGAACATCTAAAGGGAACAACCTAACGGAACAACCTAACGGAACATCTAAAGGGAACAACCTAACGGAACAACCTAACGGAACATCTAAAGGGAACAACTTAACGGAACAACCTGACGGTACAACCTAACCGAACAACCTAACAGAACAACCTAACGGAACAACCTAACAGAACAACCTGAGGGAACAACCTAACGGAACATCTAAAGGGAACAACCTAACCGAACAACCTAACTGAACAACCTAACGGAACATCTCAAGGGAATAACCTAACGGAACATCTAAAGGGAACAACCTAACGGAACAACCTAACGGAACATCTAAAGGGAACAACCTAACGGAACAACCTAACGGAACATCTAAAGGGAACAACCTAACGGAACAACCTAACGGAACATCTAAAGGGAACAACCTAACCGAACAACCTAACTGAACAACCTAACGGAACATCTCAAGGGAATAACCTAACGGAACATCTAAAGGGAACAACCTAACGGAACAACCTAACGGAACATCTAAAGGGAACAACCTAACGGAACAACCTAACGGAACATCTAAAGGGAACAACCTAACGGAACAACCTGACGAAACACCTTAACGGACCAACCTAATGGTACACCCTAACGGAACATCTAAAGGGAACAACCTAACGGAACAACATAACAGAACAACGCAACAGAACAACGCAACGGAACAACGCAACGGAACAACGCAACGGAACAACGTACCGCAACAGCGTAACACAACAACAAAAACAACATAACTAGCATAAATAAATTAAAACCGTCCATACAGACTTTGTTACGTAACGTTATGTAACAAGCGTATAACGACATTACGTAACAATTGTAAAGTCAACGTTTACTTTTGGTCTCCAGAACCAGAAAATATTTCACATTTAAAAAATAACAAAAAGCCTCATTGAGACTGGATTTATTTCTGTAGAGGAGGCGGGGTGATTTTAACTATTCATAATTATATATTAGGCTATTACCTGCGCTAGTCAGTGATTAAATAATTATTCCATCTGAATGGGGTTTAAAACAATTACAACAGTTAATTCTCTGCTGATCAACTAATCAATGAATCCACTACATGCTGCAGCTCACACTTTAACTGCTGCTTTGAGAGTAAACGTGTTTTTAGTCCCAGTTTGAGAGTAAGATGTGAACTTTGCTTCAACAACATGTCAGAATATATTTTAATTCCAGTTTTATTTTCACGCTCTCGAGCAGAATATCTTCTAATTTCAGCTCCGAGAGTCCGTCGGCCTCCATCACTCGTCGCTCTGTGATTATCACCTCCACGCCTTTTTTCCAGCCTCTGGCCGGGAACACACATAACGAACACAATTAGCAGGACTAGAGTCGGGGTTGAGGCGTCGGGGGGGCGGACGGCCGTGGAGGTGGGGGGTTACATTGCAATAGATAGCTGAGGGATTAGGAGATACACGGTAGTGATAGGTGGGGGATTAGGAGGACAGTGTAATGGATAGCGGGGGGATTAGGTGTGATGGGCTGAGGAGGTGCTGTGAGGTTAAAGGGGGATCGAGGAGGAGAAGACTGGAGTTAGGAGGGATCGGGCTAATAGCTGGAGTAACGCTGAGAGGTGAAGGTTTAATGGGAGGATATATAGGCTACATACTGAAAATCCCATCATAAAGTAATGATGGAGTTTGGTGATGCAGACAGCATGGCTGGAAAATAAACTGTCAGTGATGGATCAATACCAAACATCTGTATGAAACAACAAGGAGGCGTCTCTCATCATGAAAGAGGAGACACTTTTACTCTGGGCAAAGTTTCCCCTACTTTACTGAGTATTAGAGGTAAAGGAGGTGTAAACCGATCCGACTGAACAGAATACAGAAAAGTGACTTTGTGAGAAGTAAAACGATGAAAAGGATGATTTAATGTAGCTGCACTTCCTACTTCAGAGTCAGGTTTACCACCAAGCAGGTTTACACATGGTGTGCAACAATAACCTTCAGACAAAAGAAAACAAGTACTACAAAAGTGGAAGGAGTTTGAAACAAAGAGACGTTGCCGTCCTGTTCTGTGTGACGACAGCAGAAACATCTGCTTCTATAAGTTGATGATTATAAAACTCGGGACTACTAATGGTCGTGTATTTTCCGTCGGTCTCCGGGTTTTACGAGGTTCAGGTTCAGGTTCCAGTCTGTCTGATGTTTCTGTTCGTTACTGATCATCATTACTGAGACCTTTAACAACCGGACAGTCCGCAGGGTCGAGTGTTTGTCCCGGTATGTCCTCCGGCTTGCTGAGAGACGAGAGGCCGTTTGTAATGAGAGCGTCTGTTTTTAGATGTGTCTATTTGCCAGACTGTCACATGTCCACCACAACTGCCACATTCAAAGACCTCCGTAGATCTCCAGGAAAGAGACACTTTGCCTGGAGACGGGTGTCTTTCTGGGTCAAGGCCGGGGAGGTGAGCTTGTAGGTGTTCACCAGGTGGATTGCCTTTAGCTGGGGGGGGGGGTATGCTCCAATAACACGTTCTCATCCCAATTCATCACATAGCGCCGCTTTGTCATGCCACTTTAGGTTTTGCCACTTTTTTTCAAAAGATTTTTGACTATTTTTTATTTTTTTACTTTTTTCAGAATTTTTTTCAGACATTTTCTGGACTTTTGGACATTTTTTGGTTTTTTAGTTTTTTTGGTAAATTTTTGGGACTTTTCATCTGACATTTTTTGGACTTTTTTAAATAATTTTTTCAGACTTTTTTTTTTGGACATTTTTTGGACAACTTTTCCAACATTTTTTGGACTTTCCAACTGAAATTTTTTTGTCTTTTTTTCTTTTCTTTTTTTTGTACATTTTCAGAACTTGTTTTCCAACATATTTTGGACTTTTTTCTTTTTTGACTTTTTTGGTAAATTCTTCGGACTTTTCTTTCAGACATTTTTTGGACTTTTATTCTGACATTTTTTGGAGTTTTTTTTTATATGTTTTCATAATTTTTTCGGACTTTTTTCCAACATTTGTTTGGACTGTTTTCTGACTTTTTCGGACATTTTCTTTTTCTTTTAAACTTTTTTTCGTACATTTCTTGGACTTTTTTCAGACATTTTTTTGGACTTTCATCCGACATTTTTTTAGTTATTTTTAATTTTTAATTTTCTTTTCAATTATTTTTTCGGACTTTTTTTCCAAAAATGTTTGGACTTTTCATCCGACATTCTTTTGTCTTTTTTTCTTATTAAATTGTTTTGGTAAATTTTCCAAACTCTTTTTTCATTTTTTTGCCGCATTGTCACGCCACTTTAGGTTCAGGCATAAAAACCACAATAGTTTGACTTGAACGTTGAATTAATTTTGTCAGAATTTTTTTTTACTTTTTTTCAAAAACATTTGGACTATTTTTTTTACTTTTTTTTCGGACTTTTCATCCGACATTTTTTTTGTTGGTATTTTTTATTTTATTTTTTTTAAAACTTTTTTTCGTAAATTTCTTGGACTTTTTTCAGACATTTTTTGGGACTTTCATCTGACATTTTTTCTGTAATTTTTTTTTTTTTACTTTTTTTGGTTAAATTTTTCAGACTTTTTTTCCCAGACATTTTTTTGACCTTTTTCCGAAATTTGTTGGACTTTTCTTTTAATTATTTTTTTCGGACTTTTTTTCCAACATCGTTTGGACTTTTCATCCGACATTCTTTTGTCTTTTTTTCTTATGAAATTTTTTTTGGTATTCCGAACTCTTTTTTAATTTTTTTGCCACTTTGTCACACCACTTTAGGTTCAGGCATAACGTTGAGTTAATTTTGTCAGACTATTTTTTTTACCTTTTTTTCTGACTTTTCATCCGACATTTTTTTTGTGGTATTTTTTTAATGTGTTTTCGTAAATTTATTGGACTTTTTTGTCTTAACTGTTTTCCGACTTTTTAGGACATTTTCTTTTTTCTTTTTTTTTTTTTATTACATTTTTTGGGGGAAATTTTCCAAACTCTTTTTAAATTTTTTGTAAAACTTTTTTTGGTACATTTTTCGGACTTTTCTTTCAGATATTTGTCTGAACTGTTTTCCGACTTTTTCGGACATTCTCTTGTTCTTTTAAACTTTTTTTCGTAAATTTCTTGGACTTTTTTCAGACATTTTTTTTTACCTTTCATCCGACATTTTTTTGTTTCTTTTTTTTTGGTACTTTTTTGGTAAATTTTTCGGACTTTTTTTCCCAGATATTTTTTTGACCTTTTTCCGACATTTTTTTGACTTTTTTTAAAATTATTTTTTTCGGACTTTTTTCCAACAGTTTTTGGACTTTTCATCCGACATGTGTCTGGACTGTTTTCAGACTTTTCTCGGACATTTTCTTTTTTTTAAAACTTTTTTTGGTACATTTTTAGACTTTTTACTACATTTATTTTTGGTTACAGCTTTAGTTACATTGCAGATTCACGTTCAAAACTTGATGAACTTGATAACAATGCATCATGTTCTTTAAGTTCATCATGTGTAAAATATATTAAAATATATATAAAACTACCCAACAGCATTTCAAACAGATCCTATCAGCTCCACCTCGAACATCTACAGCAGTAAAATACTAATTGCACATGAACGTATCAGTAATAATAATCCAATATATAACAGTAAAACAATCACAGGGGTCATTTTCAGCATCATGAGTACTTTTATATTTTATACTTTGTATATTTTGCTACTTGTACTACATTAATACAGTATTATCAGTAATATCTGTCTCCCAGAACAGGACATTGAGGCTATTATATTGTACTTTCTGCTGTGTAACGGTGATTTGTTTCTTACTTTTGGAGGGCGCTCTTGTTCTTCCTCTTCTCTTCGATCTCGGCGTGTTGACAGTCGCCGTTGATCCTCTTCTCCCAGAACGTCTTGATGTTCTCTCCGTCGTGGATCTTCGCCAAGTTCATCTGCAACAACAAAACAACACTGATCGTACCAATACTTTGATTAAAGAGGAACATCACAGCGAGCTGAAAGGCTTCGTTTCACGCCCTACTGCTGGTTTAAAGGGTTAACGTCTGTTGCACCTGTAAACAGTGATGTCACCGTGTACTGACATCACTTCAATTAGATCTTCAGCCGGTGTTATGATGCACTTTAACTATGGAGGACGGAACCTGCCAAAATAAACAAATAAACAAATAAATAATTTGATAAATGAATAAATAAATAAATAATGAATATCTCATTAAATGTAGCAAAACTAATATTAAAAATAAATGTAGCCATTAATTAATTGTTAAAATGTGATAAAAAAAATGATATTTCTGTTTTAATTTTGTTCTTTATTTATTTATCTTTGTATTAATTCCCATATTTATTTACTCTTCTGTTTAATTTTGTCTTTTATTTATTTATGTATTTACTTTTTTAACTAATTTTTAAATGTATTATTTAATGAATCTTTGCATTTATTATGTATTTATTTATTTATTATATTTTATATTTAAGTGTTGATTTTCCCTTTGCATTTCACCCCATATTCTTTTCTTTTTACATTTCTTTATGCATTTGTGTCGAATGACATTTCTGTCAATTGCCTCATGGCAAATGAGGGGGTTGTCACTCAAACATAAATATAAAATAAATAATAAAACAAATTAAATAAATACATTTAAAATTAATAAAAAATAAATACATAAATAAATAAAAAGGGAAAATTAAACAGAAGAGTAAATAAATAAGGGAATTAATACAAAGACAAATAAATAAAGAAGCAATTAAAAAAATAAATATCAATTTATGTCACAATTTATCAATTAATTAATGGCTATATTTATTTTTTAATATTATTTTTGCTACATTTAATTACATATTTATTAATTTATCGAGTCATTTATTTATTTATTCATTTATTTTTTATTTTGGCAGGTTCTGTCCCCCATATTTAACATGCATGTTTACAGCAAAGATTTATTATATTGAGATAATGGTAATACTACTGTAGTATTACCACTAATACCAAAGGTCATGAAGTATTCAGATCCTCTACTTAAGTACTTTTACTTACTTTTACTCAATAACACACCATGCATTCAAAACATCAAAATGTGCAGATGTCCTGGCAGCAAAATGTAGTTATTGTGCAGTTTAGCTCCTTTCACTGCGTATATATTATAGTATTATATTATTTCTTATATTTTACTCTAAGCTAGCTAATTTCAACGTTAAACGTACAAGAATTTATTATATTTTTTAACCTGATCATGTAAAAAATATCTACAGCCGTCAGATAAATATAGTGGAGTAAAAATATAATATGTTAAATTAAATTAAAATAATCACATTTAGTACCTTAAAAATTGCACTGTTGTACAGTAGGTAAATAAATGTATTTCCACCTCTGATACTAATAATATTACAATACTTCTGTTACTATTCCTTTCATGGTGATAAGAAATACTTATATTTATTTACATATTTTTCTAAATAGTTTCACATAATGTTACAACTGCTTAAATTATCAAGCATCAAATACTAACAACATATAATATATATTATATTATAGATCTAACTGAATCATGTTAAATCCACATGAACATAATGACTCCACACAGCTACAGACTAAATGTTATAATGAATACTTTTAGATTAAAGCTGTTATGGACACATTGACTTTAATTATTAAATATAAAGAAACCTGTAACTATACATCACAACAACAGACTAAATAAATAAGAAAAATAAATAAATAAATAAATAAATAAATAGATAAATAACATTTAACACAGAGATAAAAAATGACATTTGACTGAAATTACATTTTAAAAAAACAGTAATATACATCACAACAGCAGATTAAATAAATATATTTAAATAAATAACCTTTAAACACGGAGAGATAAAATGAGATTTGATATGAAATATTTTAGATTCACTGACTAAAAACACAAAAGAAGAAAGACAAACCTTCAGAGCTTCAGCTGAACGTCCGTCAGCCTCTCAGGGTGGATGTGTGTGTGTGTGTGTGTGTGTGTGTGTGTGTGTGTGTGTGTTTTACATGTGAAACTCCTGTCAGTCTGTAAATCTGTCAGTAAATGTGATCATGTATTCCTCCATCGCTCCCTCCCTCCTTCCTTCCAGTGAACTCACTGTACTGGAATCTAACTGGACTACAGGGACCCACTGGGAGTGAGAGACATGGACCGACAGAGAGAGAGAAGAGGAGTGATGGACAGAGAGAGAGAGGAGGAGAGAGAGAGAGAGAGAGAGAGAGGGAAGGAGTGATGGAGGATGGAGAGAGAGAGGCTCAGAGGTGTGAATGAACTTATTTATAGAAGCAGTTTTTTATTTCCTGACTTGGTTGAAGTCTCTCTTCTGATTGGCCGACGAAGCTCTGAGTAGTTTTATAGTTTTTCCTTCAAGGAACCCTCGAGAGGTTTCTGAGGACAACATGGTGGAAGAAGTACTCGGATCCTTTACTGCAGTAAAAGTACTGATAAACACTGTGGAGATACTCCACTACAAGTAAAAGTCCTGCATTCAAAACCTTACTGGAGTAAAAGTATGTAAGTAGAGCTCTTCTTCCCTCCTCCTTAACGTTTACAGAAACCACAGAAGAAGTCTCAGCTCGTTAACGTTTACAGAAACCACAGAAGAAGCCTCAGCTCGTTAACGTTTACAGAAACCACAGAAGAAGTCTCAGCTCGTTAACGTTCACAGAAACCACAGAAGAATTCTCAGCTCGTTAACGTTTACAGAAACCACAGAAGAAGCCTCAGCTCGTTAACGTTTACAGAAACCACAGAAGAAGCCTCAGCTCGTTAACGTTTACAGAAACCACAGAAGAAGCCTCAGCTCGTTAACGTTTACAGAAACCACAGAAGAAGCCTCAGCTCGTTAACGTTTACAGAAACCACAGAAGAAGTCTCAGCTCGTTAACGTTTACAGAAACCACAGAAGAAGCTGAAGATGTCTTTATAGGGCCGTACCGCTGCTTTTATATGTTTCACACACCTTTAATATCACTGCTGACTATCCTCCATCAGGTCATCTCTATCTCCAGGGTCCATTTAGTGGCTGTTCTGGAGCTTTCAGTCACATCACATGGTCTTCGTTAGGAGATAATGTTTTCAATTAAAAATTCAAATGTGAACATTTTGATTTCCATGACGACTGTTGAAATGATGCTGATGAAGACCATGTGATGTGATTGTAGAAAGCTTCGGAACACAACACACGCACGCACGCACGCACACTCACACACACACACACACACACACACACACACACACACACACACACACACACACACACACACACACACACACAATGTCAGCACTCTGTCTGCTCCCTGACAGCTGTCACATCCTGAATCATTGAAGAAAAATAACACACACGTGTTGGTTTCTGTTGGTTTCTGTGTGTGTGTGTGTGTGTGTGTGTGTGTGTGTGTGTGTGTGTGTGTGTGTGTGTGTGTGTGTGTGTGTGTGTGTGTGAGTGTGTGTGTGTGTGTGCGTGCGTGCGTGCGTGCATGCGCGTGTGTGTGTTGTAGACATTTATATCCTCTAGACGATGAAGGAACGCCGTCTGTGTGTAGAAACAGAAAGTGATCTGCTTTTATAATGATGTCATGAACTTCAGACACACTTCACAAGAGAGTGTGTGTTATGTGATTACACATGTTTGACATTGCAACCTTCTCGTGTCTCGTGTCACACACACACACACACACACACACACACACACACACACACACACTAATATAAACACACGGCCGCTGCTATGCAACTCGTAAAACAACCACTGAACAACAGGAAGTCTTCTTCAGTCAGATGTTCACATTGATTCAGCAGCTGGTTAGTCAGTGAGCTCAGTTATCTGTCTGTTGTCCTGCTCTGTCTGTTGTCCTGATGTCAGTGAGCTCAGTTATCTGTCTGTCCAGATCCAAATGAAACAAATCCAGAATGTGTCCGGTGGAGCTGACGGGATTAACAGAGTTTGTTTGTTGTGGAGAGAGATAGTGTTAGACACTACTGTCTGGATGTGATGCCAGAAACTTTAAAACTACACAGTGAAGCCCATTAACTGAGGGAAATACTACCACTTTTTTCATATATTTATGACTTTATTCTCATAATATTACAACTTTATTCTCATAATATTATGACTTTATTCTCATAATATTACGACTATATTCTCATAATATTATGACTTTATTCTCATAATATTACGACTTTATTCTCATAATATTATAACTTTATTTCTCTTAAATTTACGACTTTATTCTCATAATATTATGACTTTATTGTCATAATATTACGACTTTATTCTCATAATATTATGACTTCATTCTCATAATATTATGACTTTATTTCTCTTAAATTTACGACTTTATTCTCATAATATTACAACTTTATTCTCGTAAACTTATGACTTTATTCTCATAATATTACGACTATATTCTCATAATATTATGACTTTATTGTCATAATATTCCGACTTTATTCTCATAATATTATGACTTAATTCTCATAATATTATGACTTTATTTCTCTTAAATTTACGACTTTATTCTCATATTATGACTTTTTTCTCGTAAATTTATGACTTTATTCTCATAATATTATGACTTTTTTCTCATAAACTTATGACTTTATTCTCATAATATTACGACTTTATTTCTCTTAAATTTATGACTTTATTCTCATAATATTATGACTTTATTCTCATAATATTACGATTTTATTCTCGTAAATTTACGACTTTATTCTCATAATATTATGACTTTATTCTCGTAATCTCAGATTTATTTTTTCGTGGCCCTAATACTCCGTCGTAGGATCCAAACATGCAGTAAAACCACTGAATATAAACTGAAGACAAGCAAAGAGAAAAAGCTGAGACAGGAAGCAGCTCTGATATTCTCTGACTGAGAACTGAGCTCTCAGGGAGGCTGGTAGCGACCTCTGGTGGATCTGGAGGGTAGTACAGAGGTCAAAGGTCAGAGGTCAGCCAGCATGAGGAAACTATCCAGTGAGTTAATAAATATAATATAAATATCAATGTAAAGAGGGAAACAGCAGATGTGTTGTTCTCCTTCTGTAGCTCTGCTCTGGTTTGATAAATAAAATACTTTTTCATTGGTGGAATCTGACTAAGTACATTTACTCACCTACTGTACTTAAGAGGTACTTGTACTTTACTCTTTTCTTTTCGTGTCACTTTCTACGTCTACTCCACTACATTTATCTGACGGCTTCAGTTACTTTACAGACAGTAGCTGCAGTACTACGAACACTAGCTGTAGTACTACAAAGCGTACCGCAGCTACTGTTCATAGTACTACAGCTACTGTTCGTAGTACTACTACTACTGTTTGTAATACTACAGCTACTGTTTGTAGTACTACAGCTACTGTTCATAGTACTACAGCTACTGTTCGTAGTACTACTACTACTGTTTGTAATACTACAGCTACTGTTTGTAGTACTACAGCTACTGTTCATAGTACTACAGCTACTGTTCGTAGTACTACTACTACTGTTTGTAATACTACAGCTACTGTTTGTAGTACTACAGCTACTGTTCATAGTACTACAGCTACTGTTCGTAGTACTACTACTACTGTTTGTAATACTACAGCTACTGTTCGTAGTACTACAGCTACTGTTTGTAGTACTACTACTACTGTTCATAGTACTACTACTACTGTTTGTAGTACTACAGCTACTGTTCATAGTACTACAGCTACTGTTCATAGTACTACAGCTACTGTTCGTAGTACTACTACTACTGTTCATAGTACTACAGCTACTGTTCATAGTACTACAGCTACTGTTCGTAGTACTACTACTACTGTTCATAGTACTACAGCTACTGTTCATAGTACTACAGCTACTGTTCGTAGTACTACTACTACTGTTTGTAGTACTACTACTACTGTTCATAGTACTACAGCTACTGTTTGTAGTACTACAGCTACTGTTCATAGTACTACAGCTACTGTTCGTAGTACTACTACTACTGTTCATAGTACTACAGCTACTGTTTGTAGTACTACAGCTACTGTTCATAGTACTACAGCTACTGTTTGTAGTACTACTACTACTGTTCATAGTACTACAGCTACTGTTCATAGTACTACAGCTACTGTTCGTAGTACTACTACTACTGTTTGTAGTACTACTACTACTGTTCATAGTACTACAGCTACTGTTTGTAGTACTACAGCTACTGTTCGTAGTACTACAGCTACTGTTTGTAGTACTACAGCTACTGTTCGTAGTACTACTACTACTGTTTGTAATACTACAGCTACTGTTCGTAGTACTACAGCTACTGTTCATAGTACTACAGCTACTGTTCATAGTACTACAGCTACTGTTCATAGTACTACAGCTACTGTTTGTAGTACTACTACTACTGTTCATAGTACTACTACTACTGTTTGTAATACTACAGCTACTGTTCATAGTACTACAGCTACTGTTCATAGTACTACTACTACTGTTCATAGTACTACAGCTACTGTTCATAGTACTACAGCTACTGTTCATAGTACTACTACTACTGTTCATAGTACTACAGCTACTGTTCATAGTACTACAGCTACTGTTCGTAGTACTACTACTACTGTTCATAGTACTACAGCTACTGTTCATAGTACTACTACTACTGTTCATAGTACTACAGCTACTGTTCATAGTACTACAGCTACTGTTCATAGTACTACAGCTACTGTTCATAGTACTACTACTACTGTTCATAGTACTACAGCTACTGTTTGTAGTACTACAGCTACTGTTCATAGTACTACAGCTACTGTTTGTAGTACTACTACTACTGTTCATAGTACTACAGCTACTGTTCATAGTACTACAGCTACTGTTCGTAGTACTACTACTACTGTTTGTAGTACTACTACTACTGTTCATAGTACTACAGCTACTGTTTGTAGTACTACAGCTACTGTTCGTAGTACTACAGCTACTGTTTGTAGTACTACAGCTACTGTTCGTAGTACTACAGCTACTGTTCATAGTACTACAGCTACTGTTCATAGTACTACAGCTACTGTTTGTAGTACTACAGCTACTGTTCGTAGTACTACAGCTACTGTTCATAGTACTACTACTACTGTTTGTAATACTACAGCTACTGTTCATAGTACTACAGCTACTGTTCATAGTACTACAGCTACTGTTCATAGTACTACTACTACTGTTCATAGTACTACAGCTACTGTTCATAGTACTACAGCTACTGTTCATAGTACTACAGCTACTGTTCATAGTACTACAGCTACTGTTCGTAGTACTACTACTACTGTTTGTAGTACTACTACTACTGTTCATAGTACTACAGCTACTGTTTGTAGTACTACTACTACTGTTCATAGTACTACTACTACTGTTTGTAGTACTACAGCTACTGTTCATAGTACTACAGCTACTGTTCATAGTACTACAGCTACTGTTCGTAGTACTACTACTACTGTTCATAGTACTACAGCTACTGTTCATAGTACTACAGCTACTGTTCATAGTACTACAGCTACTGTTCGTAGTACTACTACTACTGTTTGTAGTACTACTACTACTGTTCATAGTACTACAGCTACTGTTTGTAGTACTACAGCTACTGTTCGTAGTACTACTACTACTGTTTGTAATACTACAGCTACTGTTCGTAGTACTACAGCTACTGTTTGTAGTACTACTACTACTGTTCATAGTACTACTACTACTGTTTGTAGTACTACAGCTACTGTTCATAGTACTACAGCTACTGTTCATAGTACTACAGCTACTGTTCGTAGTACTACTACTACTGTTCATAGTACTACAGCTACTGTTCATAGTACTACAGCTACTGTTCATAGTACTACTACTACTGTTCATAGTACTACAGCTACTGTTCGTAGTACTACTACTACTGTTCATAGTACTACAGCTACTGTTCGTAGTACTACTACTACTGTTTGTAGTACTACTACTACTGTTCATAGTACTACTACTACTGTTTGTAATACTACAGCTACTGTTCGTAGTACTACAGCTACTGTTTGTAGTACTACTACTACTGTTCATAGTACTACTACTACTGTTTGTAGTACTACAGCTACTGTTCATAGTACTACAGCTACTGTTCATAGTACTACAGCTACTGTTCGTAGTACTACTACTACTGTTCATAGTACTACAGCTACTGTTCATAGTACTACAGCTACTGTTCGTAGTACTACTACTACTGTTTGTAGTACTACTACTACTGTTCATAGTACTACTACTACTGTTTGTAGTACTACAGCTACTGTTCATAGTACTACAGCTACTGTTCATAGTACTACAGCTACTGTTCGTAGTACTACTACTACTGTTCATAGTACTACAGCTACTGTTCATAGTACTACAGCTACTGTTCGTAGTACTACTACTACTGTTTGTAGTACTACTACTACTGTTCATAGTACTACTACTACTGTTCATAGTACTACAGCTACTGTTTGTAGTACTACTACTACTGTTCATAGTACTACAGCTACTGTTCATAGTACTACAGCTACTGTTCATAGTACTACAGCTACTGTTCGTAGTACTATTACTACTGTTTGTAGTACTACTACTACTGTTCATAGTACTACAGCTACTGTTTGTAGTACTACTACTACTGTTCATAGTACTACAGCTACTGTTCATAGTACTACAGCTACTGTTCATAGTACTACAGCTACTGTTCATAGTACCGCAGTATAGAGCTAAATATACCATCAGTATGAGTGCATGTATTTAAAGAAGGTGAACACACGTGTTGTAAGTATCTTTACATTGTGTTGACTGTAAACGTCCTGCAGGATATTTATAGATGAACTCTCTCAGCTGTTTGGAGGCTTTTTCAACTTGTACAAATACTTCATGTGACATCTAGAGCACTAAAAATATTAAATCCCAGTTGATTTTCAATCAATACAAAGGTACTCTACTCGAGTATTTCCATTTTCTACTACTTTATACTTCTACTCCTCGACATCTCAGAGGGAAATATTGAACTTTTTATTCCACTACATCTACTTCATATTCAGATTATTAATACAAAACAGGGCCGATAATCATCTGATAAATGATGATGTATTATTATAGATTAAACCACCAGCAGTATTTAATAATAAATACTGTATTATTATAGATTAAACTACCAGCAGTATTTAATAATAAATGATGTATTATTATAGATTATAGTGATGAACACATTAATGCATCAATAATTAGAATACAATAATATAATATAGATTATTCTGCAGAATGAGTAATTCATGTTTTGGTACTTTAAGTAGATTTTGAATGCAGGACTTTTACTTGTAACAAAGTATTTCTACAATGTGATATTAATACTTGTACTTCAGTAAAACATCAGAGTACTACTTGTTTTCACTAAATGACGACTGTCTACGTTACATTCAACTTCCTGTTTTAATTAATTGTTATTATTATTATTAATTTGAGTTTTAAACCCAAAAAAAGAAGAGTCAGAGATCCAGATAAACGCTTGTATGTGAGGCAGCGGCATCATGTGACACACAGCGAGGGGTCAACACACATCAGCTGGTAAAAATAGCATGTTGAGTCACACGCACACGCGCACACACACACACACACACACACACACACACACAGAGTCAGGTCTCAGTAAACAGGCTGGTGAACGTGAGCAGGCAGCAGGACGTTAACAGGAACTCTCAGGTAAGAAGCTGGATGTCGTTTACATTCTCACACTCTGACTATTTTTTTATTACTATTATTATATTATTATTATGTCTCCATGACGACAGGCTGGAGGCCGATTCTTAACTTTAAGAAGTTAAACAGCAGGAGGTTTGTCCTCCAGCCAGCAGACACCACTTTAACATGAGCAATGATTCATGGGAAATCGAGTTCCTCCTCCTTCACCTCTTAGTATCCTCAAGTTTAACCCTCTGAGTCCCACAATAGAGCTGTTTTAGTCTTCTTTAGGGGGTCCAGGAGGTCTTTAGGGGGAGATAGCAGGTCAACAGTAGATGTCACATAGAAGTGGTGTACATCATCTAAAAGCTGGAACCTGAAGATTAATCTGAGATGCTGCTCAGCACTGAGGGTCAAGTTCTTGTTCTTGTTCTTGTTCTTCTTCTCCTCCTCCTCCTCCTTCTCCTCTCCAGGAGCAGGGATGGTTCTTGGCAGGAGGCTGGACGTCCCGGTGAGCGACGTCTCTCATATCAGAGGGATGTGGGAGGTCCGAGTGAAGAAGTACAGACACAGACAACAGAAGGAGCAGGAGAGGATCGAGCAGAGCGCTCTCCCAAAGTAATCACTGCTTCACACCTACAACACGTCAGCTGGTTCACTCCGTTATGGCCCAGTGGAGAGGAACTAAAGCCCCGTTTACACTGCAGGAACTTTCCCCCCCGGAACTAAGAACCTTTTGAGGAACTCATTGCGTTTTGACCGCAGGGACCGGAGTCTAGATTAAGTTCCGGGGACATTTTCTGGGGACTTTTTACCAGAGGCCCTGGTCGGGACGTAGTACGTTCTGAAAGAGTTTGCAGGGAGTGGCATAACTTAAGTACGGAAGTTACGTGAAAAATAAATCAACTTTGACGTCTGGTTTCACTCGGGACACTAACAGCGGTCTCCTGGTGAAAGCCCTGTGTTTTTTTAACCGACCCATCCACCCCGACCTCCTCACCACACGCCGCTCTTTATACTTCCTGGTTCACCATTACGTGAATTACATATGAATTGATATGAGCAGCACCTGAAGTTATTCATTTCATTTCATTTCATTTATTCACCAACGTGTCTGTTTTCATCTACATTTAAACAAAATAAAATGTATGTCTGTGTACAGTATATCCACCGTCTGATACACTGATCCACCGTCTGATACACTGATACCCCGTCTGATACACTGATACCCCGTCTGATACACTGATACCCCGTCTGATACACTGATACCCCGTCTGATACACTGATCCACCGTCTGATACACTGATACACCGTCTGATACACTGATACCCCGTCTGATACACTGATACCCCGTCTGATACACTGATCCACCGTCTGATACACTGATCCACCGTCTGATACACTGATACCCCGTCTGATACACTGATCCACCGTCTGATACACTGATACACCGTCTGATACACTGATACCCCGTCTGATACACTGATACCCCGTCTGATACACTGATCCACCGTCTGATACACTGATCCACCGTCTGATACACTGATACCCCGTCTGATACACTGATCCACCGTCTGATACACTGATACACCGTCTGATACACTGATACCCCGTCTGATACACTGATACCCCGTCTGATACACTGATCCACCGTCTGATACACTGATACACTGATACCCCGTCTGATACACTGATACCCCGTCTGATACACTGATACACTGATACCCCGTCTGATACACTGATACCCCGTCTGATACACTGATACCCCGTCTGATACACTGATACCCCGTCTGATACACTGATACCCCGTCTGATACACTGATACCCCGTCTGATACACTGATACCCCGTCTGATACACTGATACACCGTCTGATACACTGATACACCGTCTGATACACTGATACCCCGTCTGATACACTGATACCCCGTCTGATACACTGATACCCCGTCTGATACACTGATACACCGTCTGATACACTGATACACCGTCTGATACACTGATACCCCGTCTGATACACTGATACCCCGTCTGATACACTGATACACTGATACCCCGTCTGATACACTGATACCCCGTCTGATACACTGATACACTGTCTGATACACTGATACACCGTCTGATACACTGATACACCGTCTCACGTGAGTCTAAACTAAACATCAGTTTCATAGTTTTTAAAAACAACTTCTGTGGACTAAAGGTGAACCTATTGAAGCTCTCGGTTAGAGACGGACGGACACACAGCTGACTGTTGTTAGTCATGAACTATGAGTGTCATATTTTAGTAATATGAACACACAGACTGCTATTTATGTCCCAACATCAGTGCTGTGGTTCCACGGTGACGGCAGGTCGGCGTCTCAGGAGAGCAGAAAGGTCACGAGTTTGGAAAATGACCGTCCAGTCTGTCTGAAATCTAATCCGACATTAATATGAAGTCTGTCTCCATCCGTCTGTCTGTCTGTCTGACTGTCTGTCTGTCTGACTGTCTGTCTGTCTGTCTGTCTGTCTGTCTGTCTGTCTGTCTGTCTGTCTGTCTGTCTGTCTGTCTGTCTGTCTGACTGTCTGTCTGACTGTCTGTCTGTCTGTCTGTCTGTCTGTCTGTCTGTCTGTCTGACTGTCTGTCTGTCTGTCTGTCTGTCTGTCTGTCTGTCTGTCTGTCTGTCTGACTGTCTGTCTGTCTGTCTGTCTGTCTGTCTGTCTGTCTGTCTGTCTGTCTGTCTGACTGTCTGTCTGTCTGTCTGTAGGATCGACCAGCAGTGGCAGTATCGTATCTACTGTAAGACGATGAAGGCCAAGGAACTCAACCTGCTGCATCATTACCTGGAGAGATCTACACTGACTGATATACAGCCCTGTACAGGTAAACATGACTGATGTACAGGTAAACATGACTGATGTACAGGTAAACATGACTGATGTACAGGTAAACATGACTGATATACAACCTTATAGTATAGTATGCTTGTGCTGTTGTTGTTTATGTTTTTGTTATTGTTGTTGTTTATGTTGTTGTTGTTGTTGTGTATCTGTCAGAAGCAGAGCAGCAGGATCAGAAAGATCCAGATCAGAGTAAGCTGAGCTTCCAGCTGGATGGAGATCAGTGGACGGTACGTTACGCTGCTGGTTACTGATTCTACAGCGTTCATCAGAGAGATCATAACTGGTAATAATAATAATAATAATAATAATAATGTGTCTGCAGGAGTTCCCCAGGGAGCTGCAGTGGATGACGTACCTGAAAGAGTGGCACGTCAGCGGGACGAAGATCAGCCGGCTGCCGGAGTACCTGGCTCTGTTCACCCAGCTCACCGTGCTCGACATCCCCAAAAACACCATCAGCGAGCTGCCGCCGGAGATCGGTGAGGATGAAACACCAGATTTACAACACCGTAAAGGTTTCAGAGGAGAGAGAGAGAGAGAGAGAGAGAGACAGAGAGAGAGAGAGAGAGAGAGAGAGAGAGAGAGAGAGAGAGTTGATTTAAGTCCTAAACCTGAGACGGGTTCCAGTTTCTTAGGTCTCGGGTTCATTTTATTTAGTATTTCCTTTTTCCTTGAATCAGATCATGTGAGATAATGTCGGTGCGTTTTAGTGCAGCCTCCTAAAGCGATTAGTGAAAAGGAACAAACAGTCTCTCCTGTCTTCAGGTAAACTGACGGGTTTGAGTGAACTGAACGTGAGCTACAACCGTCTGTCCAGCGTTCCTCCAGAACTCGGAAACTGTGAGAACCTGAAGAGACTCGAACTCACAGGAAACCACAACCTGTCTGAGCTGCCGTTTGAGGTGAGGAGGAGAGGATGTGATGATCCATCCTGAGATAGTTTCATTAAATAACACAACTCTATACAGGTACAGAACTCCATCATTGATTTTCTTTTTGGTAATCTGACTCTTCATTTATAGGAGTTAAAGGAAATGTGCTTCATTTTTTCCATAAATGTTCATTTTTTCACCCGATTCGACTGATATCAGGCCATTAAAAAGGCGTTATCAGTCTCTATAAGCACCATAGACATGGGTCAATAGGGGCCTACTACACCTACTACGTTGTAAAAGTGAAAGTGAAACTTCAAAGCAACACGTTCTGACATGTAAAACTGAATGAAACGTCACGTTTTAAACACAAACAAAACTACAACTTCTTTAAGTTTAGGCAACAAAACTACAACTTCTTCAGGTTTAGGCAACAAAACTACAACTTCTTTAGGTTTAGGTAATAAAACTACAACTTCTTTAGGTTTAGGTAATAAAACTACAACTTCTTCAGGTTTAGGCAACAAAACTACAACTTCTTTAGGTTTAGGCAACAAAACTACAACTTCTTTAGGTTTAGGTAATAAAACTACAACTTCTTTAGGTTTAGGCAACAAAACTACAACTTCTTTAGGTTTAGGCAACAAAACTACAACTTCTTTAGGTTTAGGTAATAAAACTACAACTTCTTCAGGTTTAGGCAACAAAACTACAACTTCTTTAGGTTTAGGCAACAAAACTACAACTTCTTTAGGTTTAGGCAACAAAACTACAACTTCTTCAGGTTTAGGCAACAAAACTACAACTTCTTTAGGTTTAGGCAACAAAACTACAACTTCTTTAGGTTTAGGTAATAAAACTACAACTTCTTCAGGTTTAGGCAACAAAACTACAACTTCTTTAGGTTTAGGTAATAAAACTACAACTTCTTCAGATTTAGGCAACAAAACTACAACTTCTTTAGGTTTGGCAAAAACAACTGGTATTGATGATGTCACTGTGTTGATGATGTCACTTTGCTAATGATGATGTCACTGTGTCAGCTGAGCAGCCTGAAGCAGCTGGTCCACCTTGACATCGCAGAAAACAGGTTCATATCGATCCCCGTCTGCGCTCTGAGGATGAGCAGCCTGCAGCTGTTGGACCTGAGCAACAACAGTCTGACGGACCTGCCGCAGGACATGGACAGGTAACTGATGACATCATCGCCGTCTGTAATCTGATTACTCTGGAAAAACAACAGAGTTATCCTGCATGTCCACTGGACAGGTCTCCATTGTGCTGTGTGTGTGTGTGTGTGTGTGCAGGTTGGAGCAGCTGGCCACTCTGTTCCTCCATAAGAACAACATGAATTACCTTCCTCACTGTCTCACCAACATCTCAACACTCAAGATGATCGTCGTCAGCGGCGACGACATCACCTGCTGCCCGACCAAACTGTGCAGAAACCCCGAAATCAAGTACGCAAAAAACACTGGCATCAAGTACACAAACCACACTGACATCAAGTACACAACATGTCATCTCCTCTACTGTCCCTCCGGCAGGTTTATCCGACTGCGTGACAACCGTGCGAGTGCCGAGAAGAAGAAGAAGAAAGAAGAGGAGAAGACGAACAAGAGGAGGAGGTGGAAGCAGCAAAGGGAGGAAGAGGAGGAGGTGAAGAAGGACAGCAGAGAGAAGGAGTTCATGGAGGCGTACATCAGCTTGCTGAAGGACAGAGGTCAGAAAACTTGATTCATTATGAACAACTCACTAACCAGCCGGTGAACTGCAGTCATATTTATTATATTTATTATATTTATCATAATATTCTTGAGACTCTATATTAGTATTTTTCTGGGGAGATGAAACCGTTTATGGACAGATTGAAAAAAAACGTGTATTTTACAGTAGACAAGTTTCTATGATAACGTATTAAAAATGATGATGCTAAATTAAATATATTTTTATGTTCAGATACATTGGAATGATTTTTACAATATATTAAAAGTGGTAATAATTTGGAAAAAAATATTGTTTGCTATAATCCACACTGTATAATAATAATAAAATAATAATAATAAATTTCAAATATTAGATCTTCATATATCATTGTTTTATTTTGACCTTATAATACTTTTATGATAAATATATATATGTATGTGTATATATATACATATATACATACATATACTGTGTATATATATATATATACATATACTGTATATATACTGTATACACCAGCTGACAATGTTGTTTGTCCCTCACCAGACACCATCCCCGAGTCCACCACCAAGGTCTCCATCTCCTGCCTGCTGTGAGGAGGAGGAGGAGGAGGAGGAGGAGGAGGAGGAAGAGGAAGAGGATGAGGAGGGAGGTCTGTCATCACGTGAGTGACTGAAAGAGAATCTGAAGAAGCCTTTTTCAAAGCAGCACTAGAAGAAGATATAAACCAACATGCTGTAATGCTGTTAGCATGTTAGTACGTTCTTAGCTTTGACTCACTGAGGAGAAACAATCAGGAAGGTTTCAGAGTGATGTCATGTTTGAGTCAGGGGATTTTATGGAAGTGTATGGAAGACTATTTATGCCACAATAACAACAAAAAGTCAAGTTAAAAAATTGAATTCTTCACATTAAGTCATAGCGTTGACATAATAAATCAGAATTATGATTTAATCAGTAAATATTTGGGAATAGTGAGTCAAAATTTGGACTTTCTCAATTAAAATGATGAGATTTGAAGTCATAAATTATCAAATTAAAATAAATAAAAAAGTGTAATTTATGACGACTCAAAATCGAAATCTCAAGTCAACACGATGACATTTTAAATTTCTTAGAGATAAATAAAAATGAAAAAAATAAATAATAAACAAATGAAATGAAATTATTAAGTCAAAATAAAAAGAATTCTAAATCTGGCACATTATTATATTTCACATAAACAACATATATAAATATATATCTAAAGAAATTATAATTATTTCAGTATTTTGACTTCATAAGTCATAATTTGGATTTTTGTCTTAGAATTAAAAATATAAAAATGTTTTTCTACAAAATCTCTCAAATGTTAAACAGCTGCACATGTATACACATAAATACAGCTGGAGGATTATAACGAAGATTAAATAAGCTTTTTAAATAAATGAAAATAAACATAAATAAAACAGATACTAAGTCAAAATAAAAATTCTGGCATATTATATTTTTGGCATGAACCATCTATATAAATATATATATAAAAACTGTCAATATTTTGACTTCATAAGTCATAATTTTGACTTTTATCATTTTTAACATTTCATCTATTTTTTTCTTCCGTTGGCAGTAATGAACTTCCATAGCTTTAAGTGTTTAAATGTTTGAATGACTGAAGGTTTTTTGTTTGTGAAACATCAACAAGAGTTAAATGTATTTCATGGATTCCTGCTGACTGAGAAACCTTTTAGTGTTTTTAAATTAATTTCTGTTTTTCAAAAATAACTTTTCATTCCAAAATCAGATTTCCAACATTTAAACAGTCTGACGTCGTCGACTCACTGAACTTCAAACAGGTTTTTACAACTGAATGTTTTAGAAATGTTGATTCTTTAATATCTCACGGTTTGTGTGATGCATATTTGGGATGAACTGGATTTTATGGTTTGAAGGTGTGAATGTGACCAAACAGAACAGAGGCTGAACGAAATATTGATTTACATGTTTAAACAGTGTGTTGATTGAATCTTATTATTCAGTATATTATATATCAGACAGTTTGTGAATTAGGTAATTTCCTGCTAAAGTTGAGCTGATGAACTAATTAGATTTACTTTAAAAAGAAATCAAATCAAATCTGCAATAAAATGTGTAAATACAAATTATTACAAACACATTCAGTGATTTTATTCCCGTCAATTTCTTTAAAAAAAAGGAAAAAAATATTTTTACTTTTATATTTTTGTTAGTTGTGTAACTGATTTTTCTGTGTGATGCTTTGATTGAGAAGTTTGTTTTTATTCTGATATATTTTGTTAAATTTTAATAAATGTTTGTGAAGATGTTTTTGTCTGATTTTCTGGAAGCTAAGATTATTTCATATTTCTAAATATTATTTTATAAAATTATGTTTTTCAATTTCTTTTTAAAATACACATATCTCCCAACATGTTAAAATCTATTTTGACAAATAATTATTTTAAAACTTAAACAAATTAATTTTATCATTAAAAACAAAAATCACAAAAACAAATATACAAATAAGTCCACATTTCAAATTCCATACATTTCTCTTTATTATCATTATTATTATCATAGATATTATTCAAAATTATGTTCTTTAATAAGATAAAAGAAAGCAACTGCAAATGCACAACACGAAGACGTCATTCAGCGTCTCTTTGTTTATATATAAAAACAGATATGAACATGAGAATGATTAGAGGCACACGTTCAGAGAAATCAAAGTGCAGCAATCAGCGAATGTTCTGCATCATGTACACGAGGAGGAGGAGGAGGAGGAGGAGGAGGAGGAAGAGGAAGAGGAGGAGAAGGAAGAGGTAGAGGAGGAGGAGAAGGAAGAGGAGGAGGAGGAGGAAGAGGTAGAAGAGGAGGAGGAGGAAGAGGTAGAGGAGGAGGAGGAGAAGGAAGAGGAAGAGGAGGAGGAAGAGGGGGAGGAGGAAGAGGAAGAGGAGGAGGAAGAGGAAGAGTGGGGGGAGGAGGAAGAGGGGGAGGAGGAAGAGGAGAAGGAGGAAGAGGTAGAGGAGGAGGAAGAGGAAGAGGAGGAGGAGGAGAAGGAAGAGGAGGGGGAGGAGAAGGAAGAGGAGGGGGAGGAGGAAGAGGAAGAGGAGGAGAAGGAAGAGGTAGAGGAGGAGGAGGAGGAAGAGCAGGAGGAGGTAGAAGAGGAGCAGGAGGAGGAGGAGGAAGAGGTAGAAGAGGAGCAGGAGGAGGAGGAGGAGGTAGAGGAGGAGGAGGTGGAGGAAGAGGTAGAAGAGGAGCAGGAGGAAGAGGAGGAGGAGGAAGAGGTAGAGGAGGAGGAGGAGAAGGAAGAGGAGGAGGAAGAGGGGGAGGAGGAGAAGGAAGAGGAAGAGGAAGAGGAGGGGGAGGAGGAAGAGGGGAAGGAGAAGGAGGAGGAGGAAGAGGGGCAGGAGGAGAAGGAGGAAGAGGAGGAGGAAGAGTAGGGGGAGGAGGAAGAGGAAGAGGAAGAGGAGGGGGAAGAGGAGGAGGAGGAAGAGGAGGAGGAGAAGGAGGAAGAGGAGGAAGAGGAGGAGGAATGTTTGACTGCATACGTTTCTGATTCTGCTCTAATAATCATCATAAAATAAAGCCTTGTCAGTAAACTTATAGATTTATATTCAGTAACGAGCTGACGAACAAAAACATTCTGAAAAAGCTTCAAAAGTCGTCGTCAGTTCGTTTGCGTCGGTTTTAACTGACGGCCATTTTGTCGCTTCATGTCCCATCGGAAAGTTGAACTCTGAACTCAGGAGATCTGAGCGTCGTTTGAAACGTTTGTCTCCGATTCACGACTCGTTTTAACGTCTTCAAAATAAAAACATGTTTTTAAAGAAAAGCTCTCAAATGTTTTGGAATTATTCCACGGGGACAGACACGAGGCGCAAAGTGTTGAAAGTTCCCGATGAGACATGAACGCAGCAGCAACATAAACAGGAAGACAGTATGAGGACATACAGGAAGTAGTTAATAACACTGAGGTGCATTCTGGGAGATTAACGCGTCTGCTTCAGGGCTTCAGACTGACTGTAGAAAAATATACTGTAGGTCCAACTTCCTGTTTGTGACATCATCTCTGAGAGACATAAGATGAACGGGTTGGTTTGAGCAGCCGACGGAGGAAGAGCTCCGGCTTAAATCAAACACTAGAATTATAATAAGAATAATTACATGTTTTAACGATGAAGATTGAATCTGAATTTTAAGAAATTTGTTCAGACGTGAATCGGACGAATTTGATTGTGCTTCATGAAGCTACACACCATCATCATCTTCCTCCTCATCATCATCAGGTGTTTCTGTAGCTGCGATGATGCTGCATTCAAGTCACGTTGGAGAAAAAAGTGCCCGCTGTGTCCACTAAATAGCGGCTGAAACTATGAACATCATCCAACGTAACGTAACAGACACCTTCCCGGGGGATCTCGTGAGAGGTCGTCGTGCAGCGAGTCTCAGATCAGATTTTGCAGTTTGCGGGCTCCCTTCTAGACATGACCGTTACTGGGGGGCTGCAGCCTGTCCCAGCATGCACCAGGTGAGAAATGAGGTATGACATTAGGGGGGGTTTTAAACGGATTATTTCACTGTTCTGGAGACAGCTGGCTGCAGTTTGGCGTCTGTACAGTACTGAAGACAAAAAGTGACAAAAGATTAGAAACATAAAATAAAAAAATGGCACGATTTGGTTGTCAACAACCCGCCGACTCTTCAGTGGTTCATTCAGACTAAAGACAACGAGAACAGAGCGTTCACTGCACTGATGAAGATCAGACCGGAAACACTTGTTCTAACTACATCAGTAACTTAGGAGCGCTTGATTCGTGCTACCTGGAGCAGCAGACAGATGGGCGGGTGGGTGGGAGGAAGAGGAGGACGAGGAAGAGGAGGAGCACTTCATCAGAGCCTGAAAACAACGGAGAGGCTCGACACACTTCAAGTATTTGAACATAAGAAGAAGAAGAGATGAGGAGACGTCGGTGGGTCTGATACTGAAATGTGACCTGGTGAGATAAATGAAGCGCACCGAGCCCGGGGACGTGACGGAGGGAAACAACCAATCAGTGTGCAGGATGTTAGTGGTTTGTGCTCTTGATTTAATAATAACGTGTTTGATTTGGAGGTTGGGACTCAGATATGTGGAGATCCTTCATCATGTTTTAGAAGAGCGTCCAAGAGGATGTTTTACTGTAAAAACTTGAAAGCAGGAGCGCTTCATACATGTCTGACTGAAGGGATTTCCTGCTCCAACAGGGGAGGAGGTGAGATATACAAACACGATATTAAATCAGTAAATCGAGCACACACATCAGATACTTCCCTCCGTCCCTCGGGGCTCCGTACAAGCGCACCTAAAAGCACTTCAAACTGTGAATTCATTCTCTAAATATATCAACTTTCTAGTTTTTTTGCCTCGATATGAAAACACACACAGCAGAGGGAGGGTGATGATGTCACAGCCGGTCGGAGCTGTGTGAGTGACGGTCCGTTGTCGTGGTAACCACGGTTATCCACGTCCAGTCTCGCAGCCGAGAAAAAAAAAAAAAAAAGTATAAACAAACAGTCAGTAACGTTGATATTAAATATAAACAGAAAACAACGACCTCCTACTCCGGTGAAATATCCCACAATGCCGAGCAGCTCTGACCTCACCATCCCCCCCGCTCATCCGTCCTGGTGGAAAGTTTCAGTTAAAACAACAGTCAGTAGCTCCGGGGACTCTTGGTGTCAGCCGTTCAGTGAATCCAACGCACCTCCACGCTGGTCCGTTACAGTGAGGAGCGCTTCATCTCCTGACCTCTGCAGACCTGAGTCTGAGTGGAGTTAGGTGCAGCAGACACACACAGAGGGAGAGGGGGGGGCAAACTGACTCCAGAGTGTTTAGGCGGCAAACAGACTGACGGCTCTGAAAAACGCGAGTAGACTGACTGACACGGTGCGTTGTACTTCAGAGTACTTCAGAGTACTTCAGAGTACTTCAGAGTAGGGATGCACCGATACCGATTGGGTTTTGGGTCCGATACTGTGCTCATGTACTCGTACTCGCAAAACGGCTCCGACACAACGGCACTGATACCACTTTACGGTGGTGCGCCCGACCCCGCTGGGCCGGGATCCCACCTCAGCCGGCGCCGGCCCTCACTTTCATTGCACCACGGGGTTTTGCTTGCACCCTCTGACTCGCGCGTGCGTTAGACTCCTTGGTCCGTGTTTCAAGACGGGTCGGGTGGGTTGCAGACATCGCCGCAGACCCCTGGCGCCTTTTACGTGGACCGAGCCCCGATCTGGCAGCACGCCGCGGTTGGGGCGCACTGAGGACAGTCCACCCCGGTGGACAGTCGCAACAGGGAGCCCCGTCCACTGCGAGGAGAGAGGGCGCAGCGAGCCCTTTGTCCACGGTGCGGCGAGGTCCGGGCGGGAAGCTCTGTAAAGCCTTTCTAAACCGACCTAGAGCCGGTGACGCGCACCGCCTCGTATGTGGGACTCCCCAGCCTGCCGTGTCGCTCACACCCTCCAGCTGGCTGTTAACGAGGCTCTTTTGGCTCAGAGAAGTACTCGTATCGGTACTCAGAATGACAAGTGATACGTTTTCACACGAGTACGTCACCGTCACGTATCACGAGTAGTTCACGGAGGTGGACGTACGGACGCCGTTTGAGTGGTTAAAATGTGCACCATGTGACCGCGGCGTTCCTGGTTTGATCTCCGGCAGCATCACTTCCTGTCTCTCTACACTAGGGCTGCACCGACTGCCTTCTCTTACATTCAAAGCTTCCATTGAGGTTTGCGAATAATTCTGTCATCATATTTTATTTCTGACGTCATCACTCTAAAAAATAAAGTCCTCCAACAAAATCCTCAATTTGAATAAAATCAGATTAAATGTCTTTTATTTTATTAAATCAACTTTCTTTAATGAATAGAACTCGTCAGTGCCTCCTTTTATACAAAAATATGTTTTTTTTGAAAGGCTAAACGCCAACAAATATGGATTGAAACAGAATTTTTAAGAACTAGGGCTGTCAATCGATTAAAATTGGAGCGTTATTTAACCTCCTTCATGACCAGCTAGTATAACGATTGGTACTGATGGATTTTTCAGGTTTGCTAGTTTCCTAGCTTTAAAACTGAGCCACTACAACCTCAAAAAAATCACAAGTTGCGCTAACGAGTGGCGTTAAAACAAATTTGCAATAATGTGTTATTGGGTTAATTTTGACAGCCCTACTTTTTTTATTAAACCAACTTTTCTTTAATGAATATAACTCGTCAGTGCGTTCCTTCCTTAGTGTACGGTGAGCAATCCGTTTTTTGACCGCAGTGAAAATTTGTTTTTGAAAGGCTAAACGGCAACACATATGGGTTGAAGCAGAAAATTTCTTCAGATACATTTTTTTTTGTGAATTTTGGAAATGATTACATCGATCTTTTTTCAATAAATGTTGACTTTTGGACTTTACAACGTTCTGGAGTTAGTAGAATTGTTTGGATCACACGAGTCTGAAACAATCCTACGCAGCCACCATCGGAATCTAAAGGGCCCGTTCACGTGCCTCGTCTTTTGCGTGCTCAAATCCTCGTCATCAATGTAGCAGCAGCAGACTCAAACGCAGATAAAAATAGTTTTTAACTTTTGGAACGCTGCACCGCAGGTCATGTGACGAGGAACAACCAATCACAGCTGGCAGAGATCTTTTCTTTCTTCTGTAAATATGAGTCTACGGTGAATATCTGGAGGAGTTAATAGTGTTAGTGCAGGACTACTCAGAGCTTTAGGATCTGTCTCACAGACTGTTTTACTGGCTTCACCCTTTCTGACCGAGAACGTCACAACATCCGGTTGAAGGGTCAAACTGACACAGAGAAATCTTTTGATTGTTTAGTCAGTGAGGCTTTTACTGCTAAATTACCACAACTTCACGATCATCATCGCAGCTCGCAGGTTTTGGTTGCTTAGTAACAACAGGTGCAACAGGAGCGCAACCTCCGAAGCACATTGGAAAGAAAAAAACAGCGGCACAGCTGACGTTTTCCACACGCTTTTAGACGTGGCACGTGTACGGTCCCTAATTCTACTAATAGTATAATACTAATAATATCAGTGTAGCCGGATCTTTATCTGACACTGTGCTTTAAACACAATGAACAGACGTGCAAAACAAGCATTTCAACGTTGATTTAGAATTAAAACGCCAACATTACGAATGAAGCTTCCATCTACTCGGTACAGCCCTTCTCTATACCGTCGTCCGATCAAGAGCTCAGGTAACACTGCCTTTAAGAATGAAGATATGTAGCCCAAAAAAACAGTATCTGTGATAATACATTTTGATGTTGATTTGAAGTTTGCCATCAGTCTGAGTGATGCAAAGAGCTGAACGACAGCAACAAACCCCTCAAGGGTGTCATCAAGTTCTAAAAACGGCGCTATGGCGGGAAAATACAAACAAATGTAGTAAAAAATAGTTTGTATTGTTTTTAAAAAGGTCCTTAAACGTATTTTCTGATTCATTGATGAGTGATGGGATCCTACAAGAACACACTGAGTTTATCTCATTAACTTTAACTGTGATGGTGACGGAGATCCTGATGACGGAGGAACGTCTCACTGAAAGGTTGGAGCCCTTTGGTTACACCTGTCCAAGCACACCTGGGCCGGTGCTAAACATGGCTTCAGTATAAACTATATATGTATTAATAATAGAAATGTAATTAATTCTGTTTCTAGTTTGACTTTCTGACAGTTGATATTAAACCATAAAGAAGAGAACATTAGAAGGACCGGACTAAAACAACCAGTCCTTTAATATTTGAAAACTGATTTGTGCGACTAACATATATAATAAATATATATCGTGTAGAGAAGTAAAGCTCGTAAAGTGTGATTGCCGCCTAACGTTCCTCGGCTCTTTTTATCTCAACAGTCTGGATCTGAAGAAATAAAAAAATAAAAGCTGATAACGGTTTTATTCTGAAGGGGGGCGGGACTAGCAGACGGTGCTCACGGCCTCAGCGCTGCGATTGGCCGGGCCGGCTGTCAGTCAGTCACATACTGCTGTCCTGCAGGAGCGGCTCGATGTCCTCCGCGTCGCTGGTGGGCGTGGCCAGGGGGCTGGCGCTCTGAGCGTGTGCGGCGGAGGTGCTGCTGGATTTGCGGGCGGAGCAGGTCTTGACGTCGGCCAATCGGTGGTGGTCGGGGATGAAGATGGCGACGAGGAGGGCGAATAAGACGGCGCACGCTCCGAACAGGAAGGGAGGACCGGGGATCATAGACTTCTACAGAGAGAAAAAAAAAAATACATTAAACCTTTATTTTGAAAAATCCAGTCAAATCCAAAACTAGAATGTTATGAATACAAATCTATAAATGTTTGTGTAGAAACTTCAGACTGTCTACGCCGCTGCCGTATTTATGTCCAGATGTTGATGGAGCAGCTTTATAGCCCGGCACTGATCCATCCGGACTCCATTCAGAAAACAAGCATTTTAAAACTTGTCTGCTTGTCGTCATGGTAACAAGTAAAGCGAGGCGAGAAATTCGCTTTGCTCTTGGTGTGACTGCAATATAGAAGATACGCCCGTCCGCACGCGAGTAAACACACCAACGCACATGCAGTCTGACTGTAACAGCTCTAAAGATCTAAAGAGCACTAATGCAACAAATATTAAAGTGTAATCATTTCAGGGTGCATCTTTTTATATGTTAAAGAGACCAAGAATCTTTGCCATCGTTCCTTCGCTTCCACTAGAAGATCTTATTCAAACATTCCTCAGTAAAATAACTAAATAACTTTACAAACAGACTGAGAGGTTGATGCAACACACTGGATACTCTCTCCCTCCCTCTTCTGATGGCTGTTATCTCTCTAATGACACACAACGACTCAGACGACCCGACTGGAGGACCGCAGTCTAAAGGATCCTTCAGGTTCAGGTAAGGTAGCAGCAGACTTCCTGTGTGTGTGTGTGTGTGTGTGTGTGTGTGTGTGCGTGCGTGCGTGCGCGTGCGTGTACCTCTGTGTTCTGTGTGGGTCTTCCTGCCACCGGCTGCATGTCGTTCAGCTCCACGTTGAAGAGGAAGAAGATGAAGCCGTAGAGAGCCGGACCCAGACCGTTACACAGACCTCTGATACCTGTGATCATCCCCTGGGCCACACCTGAGCACACACACACACACGCACAAACACACACACACACACACAGAGAGAGAAATCACACATTCAGTCTTCAAACATGCATCAAAAAAAGAAACTTGTGCAGAAAAACAATCAGCACAAAGACACAAAGAAAGGCAATCCATGACTCCTGTCCTCCTCTGCAGCAGACAGGTGTACTGACCTTGCTGGTCAGGTGATGCACTGTGTGACACCAGAGCAGAGACTGCTGGGAAGGTGATGGAGGACATGGCTGCTACTGTTCCTGCTGCCCACATCATCCTGAAACAGACACCAGTAAAACACAATCAAACAAACTGAACTGAACTCAGAGGGATTTATAGTTTTATTGTCTTCAGGTGTGAAAGTGATATCATCTGATATGAGAGAAAACAGAAACTACAACAGGTATACTGTGAGAACTTGTCCTCACCAGGGCTCGGAGCCGAAGCCGTACCAGGCCAGCTGGAAGAGCTGGAAGCCCAGACCCAGAAGAACGGTGTTCTTATTACCGATGGTCCTCATTAAAACACTGAGGAAGAGAGTCTGACACACAGAGAGAGGGAGAGAGGGAGAGAGGGAGAGAGGGAGAGAGGGAGGGAGATTATGGTGCATGACGAATGAAATCAGACACAATCTTTACATTTCTCAGATATATGAAACTATATTAAAACATCTTAAAGTCTCCTTTGACATAAACAGTAATTGTACCTCTCAGAACACGGCTGCTGGTCGACTGCCGCCTCAATAACACAAACTAACTAACCGATGGAGGCAGCAGTAGAGGATGTAGATCAGCAGCCGTGTTCTGAGAGGTAAATTACTGTTTTAGTGAATGGAGTCTGGTGGCTTTGAAGAGAGGATAGATAACGTCTTCAGTTCCCCATCAGAAAGGGCTGTCTGACAGCGAGGTAATCAGAAAACAGACAGTGAGGATGAACTAAATCCTCTGCGTTGGTGTCGGCTGGTTGTTTCTGTACCTGAGCGACTATAGAGAGGATTCCCACCATGGCGATGAAGGCAGCGATGGCTGCAGGAGAAAACTCAATCACCTGAAACACAGAGGAAATAATAATCAGACCCTCACAGATAACAACACTGTTCATCAACCAGACGAAAATAACCGCTACTGCTGCTTTGTGCCGGTTGTGGAAGTCCCAGATACATCGGAGAACTTAACGCTGTCCTGTCTGGGTTCATAACATCTACTGGACTGAGCTCTAATCACTGTATCGAGCAGCCACGCGTCTCTACTGCGGTATGAACCCAAGATAAACTGATTGAGCTTTGATTTAATATCAATAAACGGATCAAAATGATGCTGAAATAACTACATGATGATGCTGATTAGTAAACAAATCTGAATTCATGCTTTGTCAGGTCTGTTACCATGACGACAAGCAGACAACTTTTAACTTGTTTTCTGAATGGAGTCTGGATGGATCAGTGCCGGGCTACGCAGCTGCTCCATCAACACTCAACATGACGTCATCTAGGCATAAATACATATATAAATATATATAATAATATTATAAATAAATGGTTTTAAAAATCCAACTGTCCACTTGTCTGACTCTATGAGTGTGTGTGTGTGTGTGTGTGTGTGTTACCTGTCTCAGGTAGAGGAAGAAGCTGGAGTACTGTCCGGCCTCAGGCAGGTAGGACAGGAACACTGTGACACAGATCAGCAGCACCGTGGTGTCTTTACCCACCCGACGCAGAGACTGAACACACAGAACAACACAGCTGTCAGTCAATCAATCAATCAATCAATCAATCAATCAGCTGACACCCAGCACAAAGTACCCCAGAGATCAGTGCTGCTCGCTGCCAGTGTGACGGCCGTTCAGCTGCCAAAGATCACCGATCCATTTTTAATATTGTTATGAAAACAAACTAGTTTATTAATTATGTTTCTCTCTTCTGCTTTACTTTCAGCTCCGTCTGTAGCTGGTTTTCACACAGCTTTGAGAAATATCTCCTTGTGTTGTAGTCACAAACATGTTTCCTTCTATTTGTGCCAGAGCAGTTATTAATACAGAGGATATTTATGAAGTCCCATATCTCCCGCCTCAAACAGGAAACTAATAGTTTCTACTCCATTTAAGGAAAGAGTCTTTTTCTGAGGATTCAGGTCTGTTTTACAGCTACAACAACAAAAAGGACCTCCTTCTCCTGTAATTCACATTATGTATCATATAACAAACTGCATAATATATATATATATATATATATATATATATATAATAAATATACTGTATGATATAAATCCTGCAGTATTGCTGTGATGTTACACCGTGTCAGACGCATCACATAAAGCCCGCTCATACACACAGCGTGGACTAATAGACGTGATGTTCTTTCCTCCTAACTACACGTGACCTTTGACCCCACTCCGCGGTGTTTCGGGGAACTCACGGCGAACGGGTCGGCCTGCTCCCAGGAGATGGGGAAGCCCCAGGACGTCAGCCTCATCTTGTCCGGCAGCGACTCGGGGACCACGAAGAACACGAAGGCGATGTCGGCCACGGAGATCACCGTGGCGATCAGGACCACCAGGCTGTCGCCGTACTCCGCCGACAGGTAGGCCCCGATGGCCGGGCTCGTCACCAAGCTGGCCGCGAAGGTCGCCGAGACCTGATGAGACACACACAGAGAAAAAGAACTTTACTGAGGAGGCCGGTTCGGTTTGTCAACTGAACTTTGGTTTGGACCAAACAACCGGACCGACACCTTCTTCTACAGGAAGACTCTGGTGCGCTTTGTCTGTTGTGGAAAACATCATTCAAAAAAAAAAATAATTATCATATATAATATATATTATATACACTCACCGGCCACTTTATTAGGCACACCTGTTCAATTGCTTGTTAACACAAATAGCTAATCAGCCAATCACATGGCAGCAACTCAATGCATTACGTCATCTAGACGTGGTGAAGACGACTTGCTGAAGTTCAAACCGAGCATCAGAATGGGGAGGAAAGGGGATTTAAGTGACTTTGAACGTGGCATGGTTGTTGGTGCCAGACGGGCTGGTCTGAGTATTAAACTGCTGATCTACTGGGATTTTCACGCACAACCATCTCTAGGGTTTACAGAGAATGGTCCCAACAAGAGAACAGATCCAGTGAGCGGCAGTTGTGTGGACGGAAATGCCTTGTTGATGTCAGAGGTCAGAGGAGAATGGGCAGAGTGGTTGGAGATGATAGAAAGGCAACAGTAACTCAAATAACCACTCGTTACAACCAAGGTATGCAGAACACCATCTCTGAACGCACAACACGTCCAACCTTGAAGCAGATGAAGACCACCCGGTACTAGCAAGGTGTACCTAATAAAGTGGCCGGTGAGTGTAAGTTCAAACAAGTATTCTATTCAACGGCAAAATAATTATAATATTTTCCGAGATTAAATTAAATTTAAAAGGAAAAACTCACAATTTTACAATAAAAAAAGAACATGGATGTTCTGAGATCATAAAGTCAGAAGCCCTAACATCACCACATCGCTTCACAAGGTCGGATCAGCCTCGTCACACCGCAGACGCCGCCGTCTGCCGTGTATGGTCGCGTGTATATCCTGCAGCGGATGACCTAATCAAATTATACTTAAGGAGGATACACTCTGAATTTTAGCGTAGAATCAACAGATTATTTTCAACATGGTGAATTGGTCCTATTCAGAAGAAAACAACGTACGAATTTGAGTTTTTTCACGGAATTTACTGCTTAAATCTTGGAAATTCAGAGTTTTTCCTCAGGATATACAATTTTTTTAACATCAACGGGGAGAAACATGAGAGAAAACAGCGAGCCCAGCAGGGAGACAAAGACCACAATGCACTGCAGCAGCTTGACTCTGTCGGAGTCTGTAACCTCGACATCAACCACGCAGACGACTCAAAGAGTCCACTTGTACTTGTACTTCCTGTCCTGCCTGCAACCCCCGGTTCTCTGCAGAATCTCCATAATGGCAGGAAACACCATGAAGCAGCTCTCCACCCTCCATTATACGCCCACAATGGTCCATTACAGGAAGTGCTCCATTATGAGCACATAACTAGATACCATTCAGTGATGGATCTGAGCTGTGAGCTCCTTTATCTTTAAACCTGGGACAGTTAAAGCCACTTCCTGTGGCGGTGACTAACAGGCTGTAGTTACCAGTCCGTAGGCCGTGCTCCTCTCGTGCTCCTCTGTGATGTCGGCCACATAGGCGAAGATCACCGAGAAGGTCACGGCGAAGATCCCTGAGACGGAGATCAGAGCGAAATACCACCTGCACACACAGACAGGAAGCAACAGCTCACAAATACAGATTTATCAAGTATTTAATCCTCTTATCAACATGGGAGTGGACTAATATGCTGCTTTATTTAAATGTATTTATATATTTATTATTGTAAATCAATTAACAACACAAATCAATGACAGATATTGTCCAGAAACCCTCACAGGTACTGCATTTAGCATAAAACAATATGCTCCAATCATAACATGGCAAACTGCAGCCCAACAGGCAACAACAGCTGTCAGTGTGTCAGTGTGCTGACTTGACTATGACTTGCCCCAAACTGCATGTGATGATCATAAAGTGGGCATGTCTGTAAAGGGGAGACTCGTGGGTACCCATAGAACCCATTTACATTCACTGATCTGGAGGTCAGAGGTCAAGGGACCCCTTTGAACATGGACATGACAGTTTTTCCTCGAAAAAATGTAGTGCAAGTTTGGAGCGTTATTTAACCTCCTTCATGACCAGCTAGTCTGACATGGTTGGTACCGATGGATTCATCAGGTTTACTAGTTTCATATGATACCAGTATCTGACTTGTCTTCTGACTTTCTTTCGGAAATTTTTCAGACTTTTTTTTTCTTTTCTTACATTTTTCTGATTTTTTTTTTTTTTTTTTTACATTTTCTCGGACATTTTTCAGACTTATTTTGGGACTTTTTTTTGGGGCATTTTTTTTTCTTACATTTTTCAGACTTTTTTTGGACATTTTTCAGACTATTTAGGGACTTTTTTTTTTTTTTTACATTTTTTCAAACATTTTTCAGACTTTTTTTGGGACTTTTTTTTGTTCTTACATTTTTCAGACTTATTTTGGGACTTTAAATTTAAAAAAAAAAAAAATGTCCTACATTTTTCAGACTTATTTTGGGAAAAAAGAAATTTTCTTACTTTTTTTGGACATTTTTCAGACTTTTTTTTTTTAACATTTTTTCGAACATTTTTCAGACTTATTTTTGTTCTTACATTTTTTAGACTTTTAGGGACTTTTTAAAAAAAAAAAATTCTTGCATTTGTCAGACTTATTTTGGGACTTTAAATTTTTTTTCTTGCATTTTTTCGAACATTTTTCAGACTTATTTTGGGACTTTTTTTTTGTTCTTACATTTTTCAGACTTTGTATTGGACACTTTTTCAGACAAAAACCCTCACACATTCACATATCTGGAAATAGATTGAAAATAGCCATGACAGTTTTTTCCTTGCCAAAAGGTTATTTAACCTCCTTCATGACCAGCTAGTATGAGAGAGAGAAAGAGCAGCATTAAAACAGATATTTTATAAATAAAGTTGTTTTTTTTTAAATGTGTCTTCAGCTGTGATTTAGATCTTATATGCCGTTTCTTCTTTAGATGGACATGAAACACTCCACTTCTGCTCATGTTTCATAGAAACAGATGAAACCTTTTCTATGAAGAACACATGAACAGTGTGCAGCTGAGCTCTGAGACCAGCAGCAGAGGAAAGCTGTGGTTTCTAGTTTAAACATATTTGCTGGGAGCTCTATGCTCTGCAGGGTACATGCTGATCCTCAGACGCTCACATGAACAACATGTGACTGTTCAAACTCCAGCAGGCTGCTGCAGACTATCCACTTACTCTACCCTCTCACAGAGATCAGACCAGGGCTGACCGAAATCTACTTTCTGACTGGCCAAAGGGACCGGTAGATGAGAACTCCACCGGCCAAGCATATTTTTTACAGGCCAAAATAATAAATTGCTTTTTTGTGTCACATATAAATTAGTTTCAGTACATTTCATTGAGATAATGAAATATTATGTTGGATCAGTCAGATCCAGTTAAAGGTCAGTCCGATGTGTGAGAGGACGACTCTATATGTCTGTATGGTCTTTCATTCTTTTAGCTTGTAGAAAGTCCTCTTTAATAGTAGATGTTATTTAATTAAGTTTTCACAAAATTTACAGATATCTTTTAGATATTTTTATGACTATTTTCACTAATATTTTTGAGACATTTTTCGGATATTCTTTTTACTATTTCTTCACAGATTTTACTAATAATATTCAGACATTTTTCACTAATATTTTTTCAGACATTTTTCACATATTTCTGAATGGTTTTTCATGCTTTTGTAGAAAGTCCTCCTTACAAATAGATATTATTTAGTTTAGTTTTCACATATTTTACTAATATCTTTCAGAATTTGTTTTGATATTTTATATATATATATATATATTTCAGACATTTTTCACATATTTTTGATATGTGACACATCGCGAAAGACTGCGATATTACACTCAGGTATTCTTTTGAGTTAGTTGAAAGAGAGTATCAGTAGAAAAATGGCACTTTAAAATCCCTTTTTTTTGGAGCCTTTTGTGTTCAGTTCAATGTTCAATTAGTTTGATAAAAGAATGTTGGAAAGAATTTCCTTTTATTTATTTATTTTATTCAACAATCAATTTGTTGTATTAAAGCAGAATACTGAAAGCAGCAGAAAGGCTGACCTGCACTTTAATATCTGTTTATTTATTGCAAGTGATATCGTCACGATATTCAATAACGTTATCGTATATTTTCCTCATATTGTACAGCCCTAGTAAAGGCTACCAGAGGTGGGACCAAGTCATTGCTTTGCAAGTCATAAATAAGTCTCAAGTCTTTGCACTCAAGTCCCGAGTCCTACATTTTGAGTTACGAGTCTTAAAAAATGTGCTCTTCACCAAATGTATACCGTTTTAACAACAAGTAAGAGTAGCTGGCACCACCTGGTGCTCAGTAATGATTATTATAAATAATAATCTCCGTCCATATTCGCACTGCTGAAAAACGGCAATCACACATCGCCGCCGGTGGACACGGGGATTGTCACAAACCGCTCAAACAGTACCCTTCCTCCTGCAGATGCAGGATTTATTAACTGAACAGCTGCTAGCAGACAGAGACAACAAGCTCAGCGACGCCTGTAGTTCGTTATCCATGTTGAATTAATCGCTGGGAGTTGAGGCTGATATTTGTTTTTATCTGAAAAAAGGTCACGTGATGGGGGGTGTGACCAATCGTGACTGATAAGACCCAATCAGGAAGCAAACATGGGTGTCTGCATCATCGTTTTCAAAGGTCGCCCGTCCAGACTGAAACACAACCCAGTTTAAAACGCCAGAGTAGTGTGGACGTTCTCAAACCACAATGTATCAGTGTGGGTGTAACTGTAGACACGCTGTTGGGCTCACCAGGGGCTGATCCTCATGAAGGGGATGGGGGCGCAGGTGAAGAAGACCGTCATGAGGAGGAAGGACTTCCTGCCCCAGATGTCTGACAGTGCACCAATCAGAGGAGCCGACAGAAACGACAGGAAGCCCTAAAGACAGATACAAAAAAAAAAACGTTAATACCAAACATGAAAAAAGTCTCCACACAATTAAAACATGTAAGAGTCAAAGTGGTCATGTTTTATTGTTTTTTTTATTGTCGATCAAAAGAAAAATAACTGCAAACTATTTCTATAATCAATAAACAGTTTAAATCATTTTCAAGCAAAATCCCAACAAATAATTCTCAAAAGTGAGAATTTACTGCTTTTGTTGAGCTCTCTGACGACGTCGCCTTGTGCTGCAGGACACGGATTTCATCTCTGATTTTATAGACCAAACGATTAGTCAAGAAAATAATCAGCATATTTATGGATAATGACAGAAATGGTTAGTTGGTAGGGCATTTTATGCTTTTGTCAGACAGCCGACACCACAGAGACAAGAAGAAGGGACGAGGAATGACATGAAATAAAGGGCAGGACGAGATACTGAGGTTTCAGTTCCTGATCTGATGATCTGTGATGCGTTGAGAGGTCTTACCTTCACGCCGTGAACCAGGCCGTTCATCAGGAAGGTGTGCTGAGGAAACGTCTCATGAAGGACCTGAAACAACAAAAAGAAGGTCACGTCGATATCTCTTTAAAAATATATACACTACTGTTGAAGATGTATTAATGTGCTGCCACAGAGCTGAAATGTGTCCAGTCAGATGTGTGAGGGGACTACGCTTTCATTCTCTGTCTCTCCTCTGATCGCTGTGGGTCATTGAGGACGGAGGCAGAGCTTTGGACGGTCAGAGAGACGGCACTCAGCAGTCCGCTAGCTTGTTGCTCTCACTACCAACAGCAGCTGCTCTGATTCAACAACGTTGAGCTGAAAAAACGTGCATGTAGGCTGAAATCCAACGGTGGTGTTGTTCTGTCGGGAGATGCAGCGACTTCTTGTTAAACCAAGTAAGAGTAGGAGAGCTATGATGAGTAAGGAAACGAACGAACGAACGAACGAACGAACGAACGAACGAACGAACGAACGAACGAACTAACTAACTAACTAACTAACTAACTAACTAACTAACTAACTAACTAACTAACTAACTAACTAACTAACTAACTAACTAACTGACTAACTGACTAACGGACTAACTAACTAACTAACTAACTAAAGTCTGCTAGCCACTAAGCTAATTGAAGAGTGAGTGAGGTGACTGTTACATTTCTTTGGTACACCTATTTTATTCTTACGGTTGTAAACATGTAGGCGGGGGTGGAGAGAAAAACAAATAATCAACAATCCTGCTTTTCATTTCGACGGTCGAGATCGGAAGCTAATTTTGATTGATTTCCAGTTTTGAATGAAAAAGGTGACACCCCTAGTAATGTACAGAATGTAAACAGCTTCATGTCTTCACAGCACTTTGAATGATTGAACTATTTAGACATCAACCGTCAGTCAGTCTGGACCTTCTTATATTCTCTCTCACACACAGACATGTTGGTGTTAAAGCGTAGTAATGGGTCAGCTGTGTGACTAATTCAGAAAACGTACCAAGGAAATGCATTACTGCGGATATCTGTCACACACTAGTAACACTCTGATACATCAGCACTCAGACCTGCAGAGGTTATCTGCTACAGATGAAGAGAAAACAGGACAATCTGTCTTCCTGACTGAGGCTCCACAAGCTTTATTAAACTCATTTCACCCTGGAAACAAACTACAGCAATACTCCAACATGTAGGAGAACATGCAGGTTTGCTTTCCTTCTTGAAGTCAGACGTTTCAGATAGATATCATTTAATCTCTGTGTCCAGTACAGAGATAGCTTAGCACAAAGACTGGAAGCAGGAGATTTCATCAAAGTTCAGCTGCCCTTAAAATGTCCGACAAAAGTCTGTATGCCGTAAGGTCGACTTGTACTTTTATTTAATCTGGCTCAACTTGTGCAGGTCATACAGGTGTGTAAAGGTAGAAAGTCCACATTCCTCATCGGAGGACAAAATTACTGTCTCTGAAAACTTTCCCCGAGTTGTAAAATCCTGTCTCAGACTATTTTAAACCTTCAAACTCATTGATCTGTTCCTAAATCTGGACTTCATGGAGCTTCTCATCTGTACCTGTCTGCTATTTTTGGTCTGAAAGTTGCCTTAACCTTTTCCACTCCTCCTTCTTTAGGGGGGGACAGGGGGTCTTTAAGGGGAGACAGCAGGTCTTCTATGGGGACTAACATCATCACACATGAATACAGTTGCAATACAATCACCCAGTGTCCTCATACTGGGCCTCCCAAGCACATACTGTATGTAACATCAATAACAGATTGTACTGTATTTTTACTTACACTGCGAGGAAGAACATTTTATTGCAGTGGATTAATGACAAAGTACCGACTGTTAACGGCTGGCAGAGAGTGCTGTTAGATTCAGAGCCATTAGAATACTTTACATGTATATTACATTCAGAAACAGACCAGTTGTTTAACATCTGGGTTTAGTCTTTTGTACTTTTTCTCTCTCATGTGGATCCATAATGTCTCCATCTTCTACTTGTAAAATGTAAAACACTAAATAAATCATCCCTTGTCTTTTGTTGTGGTTGTATTTAACAGACAGTCGCCACAGACACAAAGGGAATTTATGAAAAGGACAAAAAACTAACTAACTAAACCTTTCAAAGTTTATACTGCCATGTTGAATTAAGACACACCTGAAAATGTGTGTACTTATCCTTTAATAAAAGAACCCATCCACCTCTTCACAGAGAGACGTGTAAGCAGGTGATGGACCTACAGACATCCAGCTGATGAGGCGATGTGTGTTGTTGATGTTGATGTTGGGCGTGCGTTTACTCACGGTCAGCATGGGCGTGGTCAGCAGCCCCCAGGCGAAGAACTCCAGGAAGATGACCACCACCGCATGAGTCACTCTGGCTCGGCCTCGGCCGTGCTGCGGCGAGAAGACGGGCAGAAACATTAACTATTCATCCTCACTTCCTGTACAATCTGATTAAAACTCCTGTCTTCTATAGTATACCGCCCTCGTCCTCTAATATCTTACTCCAACATGATGTCTGCACGGTCACATTCTCTACTGACAGTTTCTAATGTAGTTCTCAATTTCAGATGTACTCAATAAGAGACTTAAAAAGCTACAGGAAACTAAATCTACAGTCATGTTTTTCCAAATGCATATACAGGTACAGTACAAAGAGTATGCATTAAGTAGTCTTATCAGATCTAAAGTTACATTGTGGTATTTCTGAAGAAAGTCTAAACAGCAGGTTGGTAGAGCCGTTTCTGTTATCAGTATAGGAAGTTTAAAAAAAGCCATAACCACAATGAAAAGGGAGTTTTTTCTTGCCCCAGTGCTCGATCATGGGTGATCTCATGATGGGTCTCTGTAAACGAGAGAGTACGGTCTGGATATGTAAAGTGTCTCGAGATCATTTCTGTTATGATTTGATGCTATATAAATAAAACTGAATTGAAAAAAAAAGAAGTTACCCAAATAAAAAACAGCAGTTTCACTTTGTTCAACCCTCCAGGTAACTGTTTAGTGTCGGCGAATTTATTCCTACATGTTGTTGTGTTCGTTAACCCTCCGAGACCCACAATAGACCTGTTTTAGTCTTCTTTAGGGGGATACAGGGGGTCTTTAGGGGGAGATCATTGCTCTAGGTCTCTAGTCTGATCCATCCATCCTCTGAATGCTCTAGGCCTCTAGTTTGATCCATCCATCCTCTGAATGCTCTAGGTCTCTAGTTTGATCCATCCATCCTCTGAATGCTCTAGGCCTCTAGTTTGATCCATCCATCCTCTGAATGCTCTAGGTCTCTAGTCTGATCCATCCATCCTCTGAATGCTCTAGGTCTCTAGTTTGATCCATCCATCCTCTGAATGCTCTAGGTCTCTAGTCTGATCCATCCATCCTCTGAATGCTCTAGGCCTCTAGTTTGATCCATCCATCCTCTGAATGCTCTAGGTCTCTAGTCTGATCCATCCATCCTCTGAATGCTCTAGGTCTCTAGTTTGATCCATCCATCCTCTGAATGCTCTAGGTCTCTAGTCTGATCCATCCATCCTCTGAATGCTCTAGGCCTCTAGTTTGATCCATCCATCCTCTGAATGCTCTAGGCCTCTAGTTTGATCCATCCATCCTCTGAATGCTCTAGGTCTCTAGTCTGATCCATCCATCCTCTGAATGCTCTAGGTCTCTAGTTTGATCCATCCATCCTCTGAATGCTCTAGGTCTCTAGTTTGATCCATCCATCCTCTGAATGCTCTAGGTCTCTAGTTTGATCCATCCATCCTCTGAATGCTCTAGGCCTCTAGTTTGATCCATCCATCCTCTGAATGCTCTAGGTCTCTAGTTTGTGGCTGTAAAGTTTCATGAGACTGTGATTATCCTAGAGGTCACCACAGGTCATTTTATACAGTGAGGTCAATGAAATGCCTCCTATGGGACTAACATGATCACACATCAATCCAGTTGGGCTCCAGCGTTATTTATCCTCCTTCTCGACAAGCCAGCATGACATGTATGATACCAATGGATTCATCAGGTTTTCTAGTTTTATAGGATGTCTGTAGCTCTAAAACTGAACCTGCTACAGCCTCTGAAATACAGTAAAGTCGGTCTGGATCACAGGTCTCAGAGGGTTAAAGCCACTGCCGGCACCTTTGAACTACAAAATAAACCCTGACTTGAAAACAATCTGGTCTGCTCTGTTTTTTTATCTCTCACTTTCCCAAATAATTCATCAAGGAGCTGCATGGCCTTCACAGGAAACAATCTGATGTGGTTGCATCAGTAGAGTCAGTTAAAAGAAGTGCTTTGCATAGAGAGCTGCAAGCCAAACTCTGTTCAGAGATCTGTCAAATGTACGTGAAGTCAAAATGAAACTACTTCAGATCTGGAACGACTGAAAATGAATCTGAAACAAGTTTCTAAGTCCTGTACATGTAAACAAAGACACTGATCTGTCTTTTGGGTTTTAGACTGTTGGTCAGACAATTTAAGATGTTATAAAGACTTGATTAACCAGTAAATGATAAATAACAGACTATGAAAATAACAGTTAGTTGCAGCACTAGAGACTCTTTGGATGTGAAGCTGAATGGGTTTTGCATCTCACAACAAATAGTCCAGTAGAAAGTTGGATCTGGACTTTAACGGTTTAGTAGCTCTTAGGTTGTTTCAATGTGCTATTTAGGATGAATCTTTTATATGATTGTATTAGAACTTTTATTCTTGATTTCAACATTTCTATACAATTCAGATTTGTGGCCTATTATTGAGTTATCTATCTGTCGTCTATGTGGTTTGTCTGTATCTCATTGTTGCTGCCAGGACACACAATAAAAAGAGATTTTAATCTCAATGAGTCTCTCCTCATTAAAGGTTAAAACACAATGAAGGCTGTTGTTGTTGTGTCCAATTCATGGAGTTAATGTCACTCAGTTTGTTGTTTTCTTTAATGTTTTGGGGGTTTCATTTATACCTTTTTAAGCAAATGAGTTCCAGCTTCTGAATTATGAGGATTTGTTGCATTTATTTTCTTATACGATAACTGGATCTTTGGGTTTTAGACTGTTGGTCGGACGAAACAAGATGTTTAAAGACTTGATTAACCAGGAAAATTATAAATAAGAGACTAGGAAAATAATACTGTAGTTAAACGCAGCCCTAGACTCTTTGGATGTGAAGCTGAATATGTTTTGCATTTCAAAGAAATAGTCCCGTGGAAAGTTGGATGAATAAAAGGATTATATGCAGACGTGGTTACTGTCATTTGCATGATGCATTCACTGACAGGACAGTATAGCTTATTTATTACTTACTGCGCTTATATATTACAATAGAAGGGAAATTCAGTAGGTCTTATTTATTTCTATTAGGGCTGTTAATCAATTAAAATATTTAATCACAATTAATCGCATGATTGTCCTGAGTTAATCATGATTAACCTTACATTTTTTATCTGTTTAAAATGTAACTTAAAAGGAGATTTGTCAAGTATTTAATCCTCTTATCAACATGGGAGTGGACAAATATGCTGCTTTATGCAAATGTATGTATATATTTATTATTGGAAATCAATTAACAACACAAAACAATGACAGATACTGTCCAGAAGGCCTACAAAGGTTGACATGAAGGCTGGATGAATAAAAGGATTATATGCAAACATGGTTACTGTCATTTGCATGATGCGTTCACTGACAGGTCAATACCCCTTATTTATGACTAACTGAGCTTATATATTACAGTAGAAGGGAAATTCAGCACACAACGACTGCACTGTTTGAAAGCTGTAAAATGAGGAGCTATGGAGGAATCAATTACATGCAAATTTAACAGAAGAAAAAAAACACCATTAAAGGCTGTTTAGTCTGGAGTGTTTAACTTTGACAACAAGCATTTAAAGCAACCACTAAGCTAGCTACATGTCTCCAGGTGTGAACAAACTGTCTTCAGGTAACATCTGAACTTCTCTGAAAAGAAAGCAGTGATAATGTAGCACATATGAAGGAATTAGGAAATTTATTTTTACAAAAATTAAATGTAAACAAGATTTTGATTCCCTCTCTGACCAAAATAAACTACAACATCTACTTGGAGAAAATAGTGTCATCAGCATAGAAGCTGCAGGATGTCAGTGCATGTCACAGCCTAAGAGACAACCACAACAACAACACATCATAGATAGTAGTCTGCTAGTTATTAATCTGCAGTAAACAGGCTGCTAGTTATTAACCTGCAGTAAACAGGAGCTAGTTATTAACCTGCAGTAAACAGGAGCTAGTTATTAACCTGCAGTAAACAGGAGCTAGTTATTAACCTGGAATAAACAGGAGCTAGTTATTAACCTGCAGTAAACAGGAGCTAGTTATTAACCTGCAGTAAACAGGAGCTAGTTATTAACCTGGAGTAAACAGGAGCTAGTTATTAACCTGGAGTAAACAGGAGCTAGTTATTAACCTGCAGTAAACAGGAGCTAGTTATTAACCTGGAGTAAACAGGAGCTAGTTATTAACCTGGAGTAAACAGGAGCTAGTTATTAACCTGCAGTAAACAGGAGCTAGTTATTAACCTGGAGTAAACAGGAGCTAGTTATTAACCTGGAGTAAACAGGAGCTAGTTATTAACCTGCAGTAAACAGGAGCTAGTTATTAACCTGGAGTAAACAGGAGCTAGTTATTAACCTGCAGTAAACAGGAGCTAGTTATTAACCTGCAGTAAACAGGAGCTAGTTATTAACCTGGAGTAAACAGGAGCTAGTTATTAACCTGCAGTAAACAGGAGCTAGTTATTAACCTGCAGTAAACAGGAGCTAGTTATTAACCTGCAGTAAACAGGAGCTAGTTATTAACCTGGAATAAACAGGAGCTAGTTATTAACCTGCAGTAAACAGGAGCTAGTTATTAACCTGGAGTAAACAGGAGCTAGTTATTAACCTGGAATAAACAGGAGCTAGTTATTAACCTGCAGTAAACAGGAGCTAGTTATTAACCTGGAATAAACAGGAGCTAGTTATTAACCTGCAGTAAACAGGAGCTAGTTATTAACCTGGAGTAAACAGGAGCTAGTTATTAACCTGGAGTAAACAGGAGCTAGTTATTAACCTGGAATAAACAGGAGCTAGTTATTAACCTGCAGTAAACAGGAGCTAGTTATTAACCTGGAATAAACAGGAGCTAGTTATTAACCTGCAGTAAACAGGAGCTAGTTATTAACCTGCAGTAAACAGGAGCTAGTTATTAACCTGGAGTAAACAGGAGCTAGTTATTAACCTGCAGTAAACAGGAGCTAGTTATTAACCTGGAATAAACAGGAGCTAGTTATTAACCTGCAGTAAACAGGAGCTAGTTATTAACCTGCAGTAAACAGGAGCTAGTTATTAACCTGCAGTAAACAGGAGTTAGTTATTAACCTGGAATAAACAGGAGCTAGTTATTAACCTGCAGTAAACAGGAGCTAGTTATTAACCTGCAGTAAACAGGAGCTAGTTATTAACCTGGAGTAAACAGGAGCTAGTTATTAACCTGCAGTAAACAGGAGCTAGTTATTAACCTGGAATAAACAGGAGCTAGTTATTAACCTGCAGTAAACAGGAGCTAGTTATTAACCTGCAGTAAACAGGAGCTAGTTATTAACCTGCAGTAAACAGGAGTTAGTTATTAACCTGGAATAAACAGGAGCTAGTTATTAACCTGCAGTAAACAGGAGCTAGTTATTAACCTGCAGTAAACAGGAGCTAGTTATTAACCTGCAGTAAACAGGAGCTAGTTATTAACCTGCAGTAAACAGGAGCTAGTTATTAACCTGCAGTAAACAGGAGCTAGTTATTAACCTGCAGTAAACAGGAGCTAGTTATTAACCTGGAGTAAACAGGAGCTAGTTATTAACCTGGAGTAAACAGGAGCTAGTTATTAACCTGCAGTAAACAGGAGCTAGTTATTAACCTGCAGTAAACAGGAGCTAGTTATTAACCTGCAGTAAACAGGAGCTAGTTATTAACCTGCAGTAAACAGGAGCTAGTTATTAACCTGCAGTAAACAGGAGCTAGTTATTAACCTGGAGTAAACAGGAGCTAGTTATTAACCTGGAGTAAACAGGAGCTAGTTATTAACCTGCAGTAAACAGGAGCTAGTTATTAACCTGGAGTAAACAGGAGCTAGTTATTAACCTGGAGTAAACAGGAGCTAGTTATTAACCTGCAGTAAACAGGAGCTAGTTATTAACCTGGAGTAAACAGGAGCTAGTTATTAACCTGCAGTAAACAGGAGCTAGTTATTAACCTGCAGTAAACAGGAGCTAGTTATTAACCTGGAGTAAACAGGAGCTAGTTATTAACCTGCAGTAAACAGGAGCTAGTTATTAACCTGCAGTAAACAGGAGCTAGTTATTAACCTGGAGTAAACAGGAGCTAGTTATTAACCTGCAGTAAACAGGAGCTAGTTATTAACCTGGAATAAACAGGAGCTAGTTATTAACCTGCAGTAAACAGGAGCTAGTTATTAACCTGCAGTAAACAGGAGCTAGTTATTAACCTGCAGTAAACAGGAGTTAGTTATTAACCTGGAATAAACAGGAGCTAGTTATTAACCTGCAGTAAACAGGAGCTAGTTATTAACCTGCAGTAAACAGGAGCTAGTTATTAACCTGGAGTAAACAGGAGCTAGTTATTAACCTGCAGTAAACAGGAGCTAGTTATTAACCTGGAATAAACAGGAGCTAGTTATTAACCTGCAGTAAACAGGAGCTAGTTATTAACCTGCAGTAAACAGGAGCTAGTTATTAACCTGCAGTAAACAGGAGTTAGTTATTAACCTGGAATAAACAGGAGCTAGTTATTAACCTGCAGTAAACAGGAGCTAGTTATTAACCTGCAGTAAACAGGAGCTAGTTATTAACCTGCAGTAAACAGGAGCTAGTTATTAACCTGCAGTAAACAGGAGCTAGTTATTAACCTGCAGTAAACAGGAGCTAGTTATTAACCTGCAGTAAACAGGAGCTAGTTATTAACCTGCAGTAAACAGGAGCTAGTTATTAACCTGGAGTAAACAGGAGCTAGTTATTAACCTGGAGTAAACAGGAGCTAGTTATTAACCTGCAGTAAACAGGAGCTAGTTATTAACCTGCAGTAAACAGGAGCTAGTTATTAACCTGCAGTAAACAGGAGCTAGTTATTAACCTGCAGTAAACAGGAGCTAGTTATTAACCTGCAGTAAACAGGAGCTAGTTATTAACCTGCAGTAAACAGGAGCTAGTTATTAACCTGGAGTAAACAGGAGCTAGTTATTAACCTGGAGTAAACAGGAGCTAGTTATTAACCTGCAGTAAACAGGAGCTAGTTATTAACCTGGAGTAAACAGGAGCTAGTTATTAACCTGGAGTAAACAGGAGCTAGTTATTAACCTGCAGTAAACAGGAGCTAGTTATTAACCTGGAGTAAACAGGAGCTAGTTATTAACCTGCAGTAAACAGGAGCTAGTTATTAACCTGCAGTAAACAGGAGCTAGTTATTAACCTGGAGTAAACAGGAGCTAGTTATTAACCTGCAGTAAACAGGAGCTAGTTATTAACCTGCAGTAAACAGGAGCTAGTTATTAACCTGGAGTAAACAGGAGCTAGTTATTAACCTGCAGTAAACAGGAGCTAGTTATTAACCTGGAATAAACAGGAGCTAGTTATTAACCTGCAGTAAACAGGAGCTAGTTATTAACCTGCAGTAAACAGGAGCTAGTTATTAACCTGCAGTAAACAGGAGTTAGTTATTAACCTGGAATAAACAGGAGCTAGTTATTAACCTGCAGTAAACAGGAGCTAGTTATTAACCTGCAGTAAACAGGAGCTAGTTATTAACCTGGAGTAAACAGGAGCTAGTTATTAACCTGCAGTAAACAGGAGCTAGTTATTAACCTGCAGTAAACAGGAGCTAGTTATTAACCTGCAGTAAACAGGAGCTAGTTATTAACCTGCAGTAAACAGGAGCTAGTTATTAACCTGGAGTAAACAGGAGCTAGTTATTAACCTGGAGTAAACAGGAGCTAGTTATTAACCTGCAGTAAACAGGAGCTAGTTATTAACCTGCAGTAAACAGGAGCTAGTTATTAACCTGCAGTAAACAGGAGCTAGTTATTAACCTGCAGTAAACAGGAGCTAGTTATTAACCTGGAGTAAACAGGAGCTAGTTATTAACCTGGAGTAAACAGGAGCTAGTTATTAACCTGCAGTAAACAGGAGCTAGTTATTAACCTGGAGTAAACAGGAGCTAGTTATTAACCTGGAGTAAACAGGAGCTAGTTATTAACCTGCAGTAAACAGGAGCTAGTTATTAACCTGGAGTAAACAGGAGCTAGTTATTAACCTGCAGTAAACAGGAGCTAGTTATTAACCTGCAGTAAACAGGAGCTAGTTATTAACCTGGAGTAAACAGGAGCTAGTTATTAACCTGCAGTAAACAGGAGCTAGTTATTAACCTGCAGTAAACAGGAGCTAGTTATTAACCTGCAGTAAACAGGAGCTAGTTATTAACCTGGAGTAAACAGGAGCTAGTTATTAACCTGGAATAAACAGGAGCTAGTTATTAACCTGCAGTAAACAGGAGCTAGTTATTAACCTGGAATAAACAGGAGCTAGTTATTAACCTGCAGTAAACAGGAGCTAGTTATTAACCTGCAGTAAACAGGAGCTAGTTATTAACCTGGAGTAAACAGGAGCTAGTTATTAACCTGGAGTAAACAGGAGCTAGTTATTAACCTGGAATAAACAGGAGCTAGTTATTAACCTGCAGTAAACAGGAGCTAGTTATTAACCTGGAATAAACAGGAGCTAGTTATTAACCTGCAGTAAACAGGAGCTAGTTATTAACCTGCAGTAAACAGGAGCTAGTTATTAACCTGGAGTAAACAGGAGCTAGTTATTAACCTGCAGTAAACAGGAGCTAGTTATTAACCTGGAATAAACAGGAGCTAGTTATTAACCTGCAGTAAACAGGAGCTAGTTATTAACCTGCAGTAAACAGGAGCTAGTTATTAACCTGCAGTAAACAGGAGTTAGTTATTAACCTGGAATAAACAGGAGCTAGTTATTAACCTGCAGTAAACAGGAGCTAGTTATTAACCTGCAGTAAACAGGAGCTAGTTATTAACCTGGAGTAAACAGGAGCTAGTTATTAACCTGCAGTAAACAGGAGCTAGTTATTAACCTGGAGTAAACAGGAGCTAGTTATTAACCTGGAGTAAACAGGAGCTAGTTATTAACCTGCAGTAAACAGGAGCTAGTTATTAACCTGCAGTAAACAGGAGCTAGTTATTAACCTGCAGTAAACAGGAGCTAGTTATTAACCTGCAGTAAACAGGAGCTAGTTATTAACCTGGAGTAAACAGGAGCTAGTTATTAACCTGGAGTAAACAGGAGCTAGTTATTAACCTGCAGTAAACAGGAGCTAGTTATTAACCTGCAGTAAACAGGAGCTAGTTATTAACCTGCAGTAAACAGGAGCTAGTTATTAACCTGCAGTAAACAGGAACTAGTTGAAACTAGTTATCTATGTTGAGTTAGCTGACTAGCTAGCTGTAGCAGCTAACTAGCATGCTACAGCTAGCTAACGGCTAACGGCCATGACATCTCCAGTGTTTTCAGCGCATCACATTCCAGCTGCTGTCAACTGATTAGCTTCAGTTAGCTTCAGTTAGCGGACCGTTGCTAACCAACCGGTGCTAACAGACCGTAGCTAACTCACCGAGCTGCTCTTCATGATGACGTCGCTGTCCTCCGTCCCGGTCCCGGGTTTGTCCCGGTTCATCTCACATGGTGTTGGGTCGATGTTCAGACTGAGTGTCCGCTGCTCGGCGTCCTCCTGATGGGTCTCCGTCTGTTCCAGGATGTCCCGCTGCTGGGTTAGGGTTACAGCTCCGAGGCTGCGCTATCATCAGCTCTACTGCGGTTAAACTAGAGCGGTTAATACCCGGGACAGAGCGGTTAATGCCGGGACAGAGCGGTTAATGCCGGGACAGAGCGGTTAATGCCGGGACAGAGCGGCTCGTTGGAGGCTTTCACACTGAAAACATTCCTCCGCTCTGATTCTAGTGATGTGTCAGTTACGAACGAGTCGGTTCAAAGAGACGACTCTTTTAAGTGAACGATAAGATCCGGCTCTTTTGACTCCCGTCTGAGGGCCGTTTTTTTTTCTTCGTTTTTTTTCTTAATTCAAGGCAGAATGATAGGATGATCTTCTCCGCGCCATGGGCACAACATGCACTGACTGTCACGGCGTGGACACACATACAACGTCAGGAGCGCGTGGCGGCTGTGTGGCGTGTTGTTTTTCATTGTGGCACCCATGTTAACAGATTAGAGCAGCCACACTGCCCGCATGAGACGCGCGTCTCAGCTGCGTCTCTTTTATAGAATAGAGGTCTCGCATATTTTTTACGCGTGCCGCGCACGTCTCACAGCAACAACAGACAGTGAAGGTGATCTATTGACAGTATATTGACATCATATCAGCTACATTACTACAGTTTACATGTCTAGACATCTGTAGAATATGTCACAGACAGTGAAAGTGATCTATTGACTGTATATTAACATCATATCAGCTACATTACTACAGTTTCGAGGTCTATCTGTAGAAAATGTTACGGAGATGAAAAGAAGTAAAAACTTATTTTTAAATCAACACTTTCATTTCAAAATAAAAGCCGTCAATTGTTTTTTTCTGTTGACAGAATTCCTTCATTTGTTAACACGAGGCTTTTATTCTGAAATATGTGCAGGACAGTGTTGTAGAACATGCAGTGACTTGCAGAGCTCCATGAATGAATATTGTATGGAGTTTTAATTATGGATTATTACTATTATTTACAAATTACCACACGTTTCTTAACCTTTCTCTGTCTAAAATAAATATAAATGATATTTATAATGACATGAAATGGCCATTAAAAGGCAAACTCTATGTGGAAAGAAAGGGCTGACAGCAGCAGCAGAAACGGAGCAGACACGCAGCTGAAATTCTGCAGATGTGCTCCTGACACTGTATCTGTGCGCCGGGCTTTACTGATGGTACATGTCCACAGGGGCGTTTTTTATCGCGAGGGGACGCAGCGCTTCCCAACATTGGACGCTTGGTGGGCTGCCACTAGACACAAGGCTCTCCCCACCTGATTGGACGAACACTTTCCCTCCGTTGGCTGCTGCTCCCACCTTTCAAACCGGAAACAACATGGAGGCTCGTTTGGAAACCTTCTTCTCTTATTTCATGTAAATAGTTCACCGAAATGTGTTTATGAAAACATCTGAGGTGAGAAATAAGCCCCGCAGTTGCTGAATCTGTCTTTATTTTCGATCGACAACGTTTATTTTAAAAGATTCTCAGAAGTTTTGAGAGACGGCGAGTCGCGTCGGACGCCCGTGAATTACATAAAATAGCCTAGACCTCAACTTTATGCAAATGAGGAGAGGGCGTTGTGACGCTCTGTTTCTCGAATCGCGATGCCACGCTGCCGGAATGCATTGCTGCGCGGCTGCTTACATAGACAATGAATGGGAAGCGTGGAAAGCACGGAGCCTGTGGACGCATACCATCAATGTTGTATTATTGACGTCCGTGGGACCAATCAGGTGATGTCAGACAAGGATCATACCATCAAGCAGGGAGGGGCGGGGGTGCGCGGCGCGCTGACGGTCTTCAGGTACAGAGCAGGAGGAAGAGGAGGAGAGAAAGAGAGAGAGAGGAGTGCGGTGCATGGAAACGGAGCAACATGTAAAATTATGATATTCTGGAAATTATAAGGATTAGTATAATTATATTGAATAATTTAAGTGATATATGTGAACACATACTAATCATAGGTCAAAACAGCTAAGGCTAAATTTGTCTGAATTATAAAAGGCAGAAGGGAAGTATAACGAAGAGCCGTTTGGGAGCCGAAAGAGCCGGCTCTTCTTGGTGAGCTGAGCCAAATGATCTGGATCACTAAAAAGAGCCGGAATTCCCATCACTATCTGATTGTAATTTAAGTTTGTCAGCTTGTTTTAATCACCGGAGTCTCCCGGGTCGGCGGCGCTGTTGCCTCATTGTCGTCAGTTAATGCAAGACGCCGCCCACGGGATGGCTCTGGTATAAAAACGAACCAGCTTTTCCCCGGCTAAAACTGAGCTGTTCTCAGATCAGCTCTTCAGGTTCCATCCTCCATCACACAGTAGATGTTTATTTATTTATTTATTTATTTATTATTATTTCAAACTGACAGTATCCATAGTAACAGCAGAAAACATAAACAAAGAGCTGTGCCAAATAAAAGGACAACAGAAATGAAACAAACAAACATAAAATTAAAAAAAAACACACAATAAAAAAGAAAAAGATAATAATAAAAAAAGACCACGCGAGAGTATGACAATAATTTCACTCAAAAACTTTAAAGATATTGCATACATTCATTGTTTTCATTGTTTTTTTGTTTTGTGAGGAAGAATTCCATTTCTTTCATAAATTTTTTTGGGGTAAATTTACACTTGTGAATGTGGAACTGCGCAAGAATTAAAATTAAATGAATAAGTACAGTGCAAAATCTGAGAAAATGTTAACAAGTATAACATTATTGACATCTTTCCACAATTCACATGTAAATTTACAGGACCAGAATAAATGAGAGCAAGTTTCAGGATGTGATTCACAAAGGGAACAATTTAAATCTATATGTCACTCTTTAACTTCTGTAAGAAATGTTTCACTGGATAGAATCTGTGGATCAACTGAAAGGACTTAAACTCTTTCACCTGATTTTTTAGAAGGAACTTTTGCGGTAAGGACCAAACTTTCTTCCAGTCAATATCACTAACTAAATTATTATTATATATATATATTATATATATATAATATATATATATAATATATATATATTATATTATTATATATATATAATATATATATTATTATATATATATATATATATAATTATATATATATGTCAATATCACTAACAAGGTTATTATAAATATATATATAATAAGTCAATAACACTAACAAAATTACTCCAATAAAATGTTGCTGCCGGAGTAGATGTTTAATAATCTGACTGGGTCAGTTTACACGTTTAATCTCCTAAATATATATATATTAAAATGCTGCATTGAGCCCCCTGCTGGGCCACCGGTAACACGACAATGCAGATGTTGTTTTATTAACTTTTATGAAATGAACAGTGTCGTTAATATGATTTAAACTAAAATTAAATACTGTTGAACGTGTTTAAATGATTCTGTTGTTAACGGGTCAACCGACAATCTCAGTATTTGGCAGGAAGACACAGCAGCAATCCGAGCTGCCAACACTCTCCTGGATCACTATTTAGCAAGCGGGAGAAAGGCTAGACTCGACGGTTGAAACGTCACTTCCTGTCTCCACAGTAGGTCATCATGTAGAATAAAGAATATTGGTCACTTTACATTAAAAAGCAGGTTTATTTTAGAATATTTTTCTCCAAAGTTCAACGTCTACTAAGAAGCATAAAGCAGGGTTACATTTTTTTCCAAAATGTATTTATTGACATGTTCATCTGGTACTTTGTGTTGTTTTCAAAGATGATTATGGACTCAATATTAAACAGAACGAAGCAGTTATTTTAAAATAAATCACTGTTAAAGTCACATTGGGTTTGTTGATCTGATTCCAGGTCAGATCTTCATGTGTGTCCATTAACAAACAAACATTTACAGTCTCAACCTGAAGACCACAGTGGGGGGGGGGGGTTCCTCAGCAGAGGGTGTGACATCACTACGTGGCTCTGCTCTTGGCGGCGGGCTCTGTCTCATACTCAATCTCCACGTAAGCTCGCTTCTTCCTCGCCACTGTGCCGTTGGCTGGAGACTTTCCTTTAGACTTGGAGGCCTTCGTCTTCGTCTCCACCTCCACCTCCATCTCCTCCTCACTGGACTCCTCCTCTTCCTCATCTTGGTCCTCCTCGTCGCTGCTCGTCTTAAGTTTGTTCATGTCCTGAGAGGAGAAACAAAAACATCTTTTAGATTCAAGCTGAACATCTTCACACATTCCTGGTTTCACCTTATTTAACACGCGTCCTTACAGTCGTCTTCACTTGTTAATAAACTAAACTAACGGTTAGTGCCGGCCCTGACAACATCCGTTACCGTATGCTGAAAAATCAGTAGTTATTGATTGATTAATTGACTAATCAACTTTATTAATAAATCGTTGCTGATCTACTTTGGAGTTAATTGTTACCTCGAAGTCGCTGAGGTCGCTCCCCTCCTCCACTTCATCTTCTGCTAAGAACTCTCTCTTCCCGACGTCCTGCAGACACAAAGGAGACACGTTGACATCAGACCACTACGCTGGAGGATGAGTCCTCTCTGACTACACACACATCCTCTCTGACTACACACACATCCTCTCTGACTACACACACATCCTCTCTGACTACACACATATACTCTCTGACTACACACACATCCTCTCTGACTACACACATATACTCTCTGACTACACACATATACTCTCTGACTACACACACATCCTCTCTGACTACACATATATACTGTCTGACTACACACATATACTGTCTGACTACACACACATCCTCTCTGACTACACACACATCCTCTCCGACTACACACATATACTGTCTGACTACACACACATCCTCTCTGACTACACACATATACTGTCTGACTACACACACATCCTCTCTGACTACACACATATACTGTATAACTACAGATATACTGTATGATGAAAGCAGCCTTCATCACCTCGTCATCCTCCTCTTCCTCCCCCTCCTCCTCCTCCTCCGACTCGCTCTCTTCGTCCTGCTGCTCCAGAGCTCTGTCGAAGGCGTGGACCGGGAAGTTATAGATGTCTCCGTACTGAAACAAAAACATTTTAATACTTTATTGTTCTATTCTAGTGAACTATGGCTGTATTCAACAACGCCTACTACACACAGTACTACTGAGGACTATACAGTATACTACACACAGTACTACTGAGGACTATACAGTATACTACACACAGTACTACTGAGGACTATACAGTATACTACACACAGTACTACTGAGGACTGTACACAGTATACTACACACAGTACTACTGAGGACTATACACAGTATACTACACACAGTACTACTGAGGACTGTACACAGTATACTACACACAGTACTACTGAGGACTATACAGTATACTACACACAGTACTACTGAGGACTATACAGTATACTACACACAGTACTACTGAGGACTATACAGTATACTACACACAGTACTACTGAGGACTACACAGTATACTACACACAGTACTACTGAGGACTGTACACAGTATACTACACACAGTACTACTGAGGACTATACAGTATACTACACACAGTACTACTGAGGACTATACAGTATACTACATACAGTACTACTGACGACAGTACGCAGTATACTACACACAGTACTACTGACGACAGTACGCAGTATACTACACACAGTACTACTGAGGACTATACAGTATACTACATACAGTACTACTGACGACAGTACGCAGTATACTACACACAGTACTACTGACGACAGTACGCAGTATACTACATACAGTACTACTGACGACAGTACGCAGTATACTACACACAGTACTACTGAGGACTATACAGTATACTACATACAGTACTACTGACGACAGTACGCAGTATACTACACACAGTACTACTGACGACAGTACGCAGTATACTACATACAGTACTACTGACGACAGTACGCAGTATACTACACACAGTACTACTGAGGACTATACAGTATACTACATACAGTACTACTGACGACAGTACGCAGTATACTACACACAGTACTACTGACGACAGTACGCAGTATACTACACACAGTACTACTGACGACAGTACGCAGTATACTACACACAGTACTACTGACGACAGTACGCAGTATACTACACACAGTACTACTGAGGACTATACAGTATACTACACACAGTACTACTGAGGACTATACAGTATACTACACACAGTACTACTGACGACAATACGCAGTATACTACATACAGTACTACTGACGACAGTACGCAGTATACTACATACAGTACTACTGACGACAGTACGCAGTATACTACACACAGTACTACTGACGACAGTACGCAGTATACTACATACAGTACTACTGACGACAGTACGCAGTATACTACACACAGTACTACTGACGACTGTATTCAGTATCCAGTACATACTTCATTCCTCAGCAGTATGAAACAGTTAAAGTGATTTATTTCTAGTATGCTAGACCACTCTTTTATGGAGGACCACAAGAGTCACGTAAATAATAATAAAGCCTTTAATTGATTAATTGATGTAGAAGTAATGAAGGTGTTTGGTGTCGTACCGTTCCCTGTTTCAGTCTCTCAAGAAGCTCCTTCTCGATGGCGTTATCCAGCTGAGCAGCGATCAGAGCTTTCTCCTGCAGACAACACCGGATAATACAACGGGTTAATATAACACGTTAATATAACACGTTAATATAACACGTTAATGTTTGGGTGTAATCATATGAAGAGTTAACGGCTCACCTCTTTCCTCTTCTCTCTCCTCTCCACCTTCCTGCTGAGAGGAACCAGCTTCCTCCTGAAAACACAGAGAACAGTCACACTCTGAACCGGAGAGGAGATCTGTTGTTGACGGATCAACACTGTTGCTGACGGATCAACATTGATGTTGACGGATCAACACTGTTGCTGACGGATCAACACTGTTGTTGATGGATCAACACTGATGTTGACGGATCAACACTGTTGCTGACGGATCAACACTGTTGTTGACGGATCAACACTGTTGTTGACGGATCAATACTGATGTTGACGGATCAACACTGTTGCTGACGGATCAACACTGTTGTTGACGGATCAACACTGTTGTTGACGGATCAACACTGTTGCTGACGGATCAACACTGTTGCTGACGGATCAACACTGTTGCTGACGGATCAACACTGTTGCTGACGGATCAACACTGTTGCTGACGGATCAATACTGATGTTGACGGATCAACACTGTTGCTGACGGATCAACACTGTTGCTGACGGATCAACACTGTTGCTGACGGATCAACACTGTTGCTGACGGATCAACACTGTTGCTGACGGATCAACACTGTTGCTGACGGATCAACACTGTTGCTGACGGATCAACACTGTTGCTGACGGATCAATACTGATGTTGACGGATCAACACTGTTGCTGACGGATCAACACTGTTGTTGACGGATCAACACTGTTGTTGACGGATCAACACTGTTGCTGACGGATCAACACTGTTGCTGACGGATCAACACTGTTGTTGACGGATCAATACTGATGTTGACGGATCAACACTGTTGCTGACGGATCAACACTGTTGCTGACGGATCAACACTGATGTTGACGGATCAACACTGTTGCTGACGGATCAACACTGTTGCTGACGGATCAACACTGTTGCTGACGGATCAACACTGTTGCTGACGGATCAACACTGTTGCTGACGGATCAACACTGTTGTTGTGTTCATGCTCATTTTAATTCATTTATTTTTATACTTGTTTATATAATAGTAATATAATATAATATATATAATTGTTTTCATAATAGTAATTTACAGTTCATAATTACAAAAGTTGATAAAAACCCATTTTTAAGTAATGAGCTTAGAAACAAACAAAATAAGTACACGAGAAAATAACATCAGCATTAGAAATTCAAATCAATTAAATTGAATAGAAAATATTAATAACAATAATAATAATAATAATAATACAAATAAAATAAATAAAAATGTTAAAAAGGGTTGGGGGGTGCAGAGATATCACAATATCATTTCCATGGGCCCACACATGAAGGCGTCCGTCTTCACATGTAAGGTCACTTCCAGACATGTTAATGTGCATGCGTGCTAACCCGTGTGTTCCTACAGCATGTAGCTATAACTCTCCTTCTGTCAGAGTCCATCTCTACTCAAAAACAACCTCCATATTCCTTATTTATGATATATATATAAACACTGTATATGATATATATAATGAAACTTTTATCATTCAACCTATACTACATTATATTTTACATTCTATACTCTGTTGCTGTACTATATAATTATATTTCACCTTATATCCCATAATACATTATGTTAATAAGTTATATTGTCTTATTATATAATATTCTACTAATCACACCACTGTGTCACTTTATCTTTTCATTTTGAGTTGAACTTTTCTTGTATAGTTTTATTTCTATTATTATTTTATATACTTCCAATTCTGTATATTTTAAGTGGACTTATTTCTGTTCTCTTGCTGCAACAGCTGAATTTCTGCTCTTTGGATCAATAAAAGTTGATTTCATCTTCAGACAGTTTCCTCTTTTTGAGTCAAAAACCTAAAAAACACTAAACTCTCTCTGCATCCCGTGTTTATAGTGATTCTTCAACGATGTTCAAATAAACTAAAACACTTTATTGTCTTCTCAGAGCTTCATTCTTCCTGCTCAGTACAGTAACTTCCTACGTCCTGCTCCCTGCAGTAGTATTCTGTAGTAGCGTGCCGTATACCAGCCGTACTTACTGTCTCTTGAGGACCAGTTTGCGCATGCGGATCAGGTACTGAGTGATTTTGGTGAAACGTTGTTTGCATTTGTGTCGGAGGAATCGAGGCCAGTAGATCAAGTTCTCATCGATCTGTTCCAGAGCTTTCTCGTAGTTCTTACTGAGCTTCACCTGCACACACACATAAATATAGATTCAATGTGAGACACACACAAGTGAAAACGTACATTTGTTAGAAGAAGTCGGTGTATTTGTCGAACATAAAAACAGGACTTCTTAAAGTTCTTCATTTGATCAAATTAAATGTCTTTGAATGTTTGTTATTTTACAGAGAATCTACATTAATATTAAATTAAATAAACAGTTAAATGCTTCAGGAAACCCTTTCTCTTGCCATGGGAGAGGACAAATATGCTGCTTTATGACAGTGTATGTATATATTTATTATTGGAAATCAATTAACAACACAACACTTCAATACAAGCTAGTCTGACCTGGTTGGTACAATGGATTCATCAGGTTTTACAGGATCTTCACTCCAAATTTAAAACCTAAAAATTGCATTTCAAGCACCTTTGTGTGAACTCTGCATTCAGTAACGTATAATTAAAGTTAACGTAGAGTCAGAAACGGATGAAGTGAAACACGGTTAACTGTGAACTGAATGAAGCTCACCTTCTCCCACATCCTGGCAGGAAACGCTGCTCTCTCGATCACCTTCATGTAGAGGAAACACTGACCTGCAGCAGGACACAACATCATTAATGAAGTCATAAACTACGGTACTTATTCCTGAACTGTTCGTAGTAGGGGTGGAAAAAATATCAATACTGTATCGATTTGTAATTAATAGTTTACAGGTAAAAATGAACTCAGTCAGACTTTATTTAATTAACAAAGAGATGAGTAGAGCTGTGATGTCGGATGTTACAGTCACTGTGATAAAGGCAAACAAAAGTTAACTTTCTTTACTCAGATTTTATGCATATGGTGGTGTGTTCTTTATACCATGACACTTTTCCTAAAGGAAAATTGGATTTTCAGACTTTTACTCAAACATATATCGGCCTTTTTCAGACATATTTCTGCCTTTTTTCCTGACATATTTCAGACATGTTTTTGGACTTTTATTCAAACATATATCAGTCTATTTCCGGACATAATTCGGACTTTTGTTTGAATATATTTCTGCCTTTTACTGACATATTTCTGCCTTTTTTGGGCCATATTTCAGACATACGTTGGCATTTTTTTCTGACCTATATTTCAGACGTTTTTTGGACATAATTCGGCATTTAAAAAAAAAACTTTTTGGCTTTTTTTCTGACTTTCTTTGAGCCTTTGTTCAGACTTATTTTCGGACACATTTTGTCCTTTTTTAGAAGTTAGCATGCAGCTTTAGCTCTGCTCTGTGTAGCTCTGCTTTTCCTGTCAATGTGTGAAACCCAAAGTGTTTCCATCCTTTACTGGATGTGTAGTGTTTACCACGCTGGATTTAACATGGGAGGGTGCAGGTCGTATCCACGCTGACCCTCCAACGTTTTAGACTCTCTGAGGTTTGTTTTGGTTGACGGATACGGAACGGATATGACATCACGTTACTCAGACTACCACAATAAAAGCGGTAACTTTCTTCTATATCATTCAGAAAAGCAAAATCATCAGAAGCACCTTGCTCTGGTGTATAATCCCTCCTGATGTTATTAAAGTGTTGATGTTGGCGTGTAGAGCGTTTACCTTTCTCCTCTCTGATGGTGGCGTACTGGCTGTTGGCCAGCGGGCAGGACGAGCGGTTACACAACCCGGTGATGTTGTATTCATTGCGACAGAAGTTCTGACTCTTTGTCCTGGACACACACACAGAGAACACAAGATATCAGAGAAGTTCACACGGCTAATTTTGTTCCTTTTAGTTTCATATCCATCAATCTAAAAGTCAACCATGAACAGAATCACAGGTTATTAAGAGTTCAGGAAAAACTGATGAACTCTGTGTCTCAAATAAAATGAGAATACATTACGTCTCTTTACACACATACATCTACTACACTCCTGTTTATAGTTTATTCATTTTGCAATTACTGTACAACCGTCTACCAAAGGTACATGTCTTTATACTTCTTTTTATACACATTTAATGAGCGTTGTTGTTGGAGGGAGCCGGAGATCCACTGCTTCTCTGTAATTGTCGTGGACATGACGATAAATAACTTGACGTATAAACAAACATTCACGCTACTATACAACTATCTCACTGAATGACTGAATAACTGAATGAATAAGAAGCAGGTTAAGTTTCACACTTACTTGACTTTGAAGGAGCAGAACTGATCGTTCCCAATAATGTCCCAGATCACCTGCAGGAAGCACATTCAACACATTACAGACACTCACTGAGTTTCATTAGGAAAATAATAATAATTCACATAATATTCACACTTTAATGTGACTTTTTAAAATATATATTTAAAGCTGACTCTACAAAACACATCAACTGAGAAAGAAATATGATGTAAATATACTGTATGAATAAGAAATGTCAATAAATTGTACATTAACAGAGGATGATGGTGTTTAACATAATGCCGAATTTAAGTTCTCATACGACTCTACCAATATGTGTGTTGACACATGTTCTTAAAGTTGTACATGTTTACAGAGAAGCAAGACAACCTTAAAACATGTGTTTTTTAAACGGAGTCTGGCGTCATGAACAAACCGTCTCTACCTGGCTCAGAGTCCGTTATATCTCTGATTAAAACATCATATTTCTACACGTATATAGTTAGTTAAGATAACTAGTGTTTAGCAGCTACTGTAGATACTAAACAACATCAGTATTTAATAGAAACTAACTCTGATTCATCAGCTGTTTGATAGTTAGCGGTGAGCTAACACGTTAGCATGCAGACTCAGAGCTCATCAGTCTGCTTTAACTCTCATTAAAACACATTTAACAAACTCACGTCGTCGTGTTGCATCTTGAGTTCCTCACAGAGCTGCTTGCAGCTTCTCCTCCACCAGACTCCGGTTGGTTTTAGTGATATTTAGTGAGTTATTGTGACGTTATGAAGCAGTTTGTTTCTGTCTCTGAAGCCACATGGAGAGTCAGGGAGCAGCCATGGAGGAGATCTCACACAGTGACGTCACACAATACGTGAAGAAGTATCGCGATACTTCAAACTGGAAACGTTTTATCATTATCTTTACTTAGTTCAATACAGTACAAAAAAAAAAGCAGTAAATATATTTCACAGTATAAAAATATAAGAATAAATTTTACAACAAATAAAAAGAGAAAAAACAAAAAAGGAAAAACATCAGGGTCTGTTGGGGTCTAGGTATCATCTTTCTATGTGCTATCACTCCTTTTTTCATAGAATAGAATAGAATAGAAAGCATTATTGTCATTTGTGTTATAAAGCAAATAAAATCATCCCTCCATCATTAACATTTTTCCATCTTTTTTTGTCATTTTACACATAGACCCGGTATAAAAGAGGGTAACCAACACACAATATCATGAAGTCATTGTAAAGCTTAGACTATAATCTATCCATCGGTCACATTGTCATGACACTGAGGTCAAGAGAATTTGACCTTTGACCTCTAATGCTGTAATCAGGCAAATTCTGAATGCCACTGCAAATGCCCTTATAACTAACTCCATATTGATGATACACGACTATTAAAGAAGTGAATATAGTGCAGAAGAGACTGTTAAAAGTGGGTATAGTGCAGGGTAACTCCAGTAGCTTAGTCTATGAAAGTGCACTGTGTACATTATTATCTGTCCTGCAGACCGTCCTCCTTTGTCCCCACCCCACCCCCACCCCCAGAGAGGTGTTGTACAGTTTGATGGATTTCCTGAGTCTGTCTGTGGAGCACTTGAGGAGCAGCAGCCTGCCGCTGAACCAGCTCCTCTGTTTGGTGATGACGGCGTGCAGAGGATGGCTGGCGTTGTCCAGTATGGCCAGCAGTCTGTTGAGTGTTCTTTCCTCTGCCACCGTCACCAGAGAGTCCAGCTCCATGCCGACCACAGAGCCGGCCCGCCTGATCAGCTTGTCCAGCCTCGAGGTGTCCCTCTTAGTTGTGCTGCCCCCCAGCACACCACAGCGTAGAAAAGGACGCTGGCGACCACAGATTGGTAGAAAATCTGCAGGACATTTTAGGCAAAAAAATAAATCTGTCTGGAGCCACAAGTTTTTTTGCCTAAAATGTCTCTTTTGGTGGTAAAGGTTGCTGAGCCCTGAGTTAAGAGTATAACATAATGTTTTTTGTTTAACGTTGCTTATTCTATTGTGGAGCTGGTGTCCGGTTCAGGGTCAGAAGGGCTGAGGCGCAGAGCGTAACAAGGTGAGGGCTGCACCTTTCACAGAGGTTCCGTGAACACACCAATCATCATACTCATGAACCAGAAAGATCACACCTTTATCATGGCGCTGACGCATCTTCTCCCGCCTCCACACCTCTCTGACTGACGGTGTCACCTTTTATTATTACTCTCATCTTCCATTATCAGTTAATTAGCATCTAGTTAAACAGAGCAAACAGCTCAACATCACATATGATTACATGTGAAAATAGAGTTGATCAACAATTGTGATTTTGTATGTAAATAAAATCCTTTATATATATTTTACTTACTTAACTTTTCTACTTTTTTACTATCAATACTTCAAGTAATTAGAGTCAATTTAAGATAGTTTATTTTTTGTATATTACAATTGTATATTTCTTTGGGTTAAGACAGGAGTCAGCAACCTGTGTCTCTTCAGCTCCTCTCCAGTGGCTCCCTGTGGACTTTTAAAAATGGAAATGAATAACTGTTTTTTTTGTTTACATTTCATTTTTATTTATCATTGTTGTAGGTCTATGGTACGATTTTTTTCTCGTCATATTATGACTTTTTTCTTGTAATATTATGACTTTTTTCTTGTAATATTATGACTTTTTTCTCGTGATGTTACGACTTTTTTCTCGTAAAATTATGACTTTATTCCCGTCATATTATGACTTTATTCTCGTAATATTAAGATTTTTTCCTCGTAATATTCTGACTTTTTTCTCGTAATATTCAGACTTTTTTCTCGGAAAGTTATGACTTTATTCTCGTAATATAACAACTTTTTTTCTCGTAATATTCTGACTTTTTTCTCATAATATTCTGACTTTTTATCGTAAAGTTATGACTTTTTTTCTCGTAATATTATGACTTTTTTCTGTAAATCTCAGATGTGTCTCAGATGTGTTTGCCCTAATACTCCGTAGTACATTGTCTCTTTGTCCCTCACTGCGTTTATAGTCTAAGTATACTATATACTTAGACTATAAACTGTGTTACCTTCATCACAATGATCACGTTTTGTGGCTCCACAGATGTTTTTGCCTAAATGTCTCTTTTGGTGGTAAAGGTTGCTGAGCCCTGAGTTAGTATAATATAATGTTTTTCGTTTAACGTTAATTACTTTATTGGGGAGCTGGTGTCCGGTTCAGGGTCAGAAGGGCTGAGGCGCAGAGCGTAACAAGGTGAGGGCTGCACCTTTCACAGAGGTTCCGTGAACACACCAATCATCATACTCATGAACCAGAAAGATCACACCTTTATCATGGCGCTGACGCTTCTTCTCCCGCCTCCACACCTCTCTGACTGACGGTGTCACCTTTTATTATTACTCTCATCTTCCATTATCTGTTCATTATGATCAGGTTAAACAGACTAAACAGCTCAACATCATCTCGTGTGTTTGTATTAGGATTTAACAGCCAGCAGAGCAGAGTTTAGTTCTCTATCTGGAGAGGTGCATTGTGGGAGTTACTGCTGTATACTGAAGCAGCAGCGACACGCGGCGGTGAGGAGGAGAACTGCAGTCCTATAATACACAGACACTATATTCATATTCTAATGTGATTCTTTCTTAAATGAATATTCTGTAACGCGTCGTGTTTTTAACCATCATACACCAAATAAATGTAAATGTAAATGTAAATGTAAATATTAATATTAATATCAGTTAGTCCCAACTACAACTTCACTAATAACAGGCTGTTTTCTATTTAGCTGGACTGTATTTAGATCCTTTACTTTTTTAAAAGTACTAATACCACACTATAAAAAATACTCTGTTACAGTAAAGGTACTAATACCACACTGTGAAAATACTGTTACAGTAACAAGTTACAATATATAGCTACTATATTATATACATATATATATACACACATATATATATATATACATATATACTGTATATATATATATACATATATACTGTATATATATATATATTTATATATACACTGTATATATTCTTCATTTATAAGATGAGATAACTCAACAAAACCTTATTCACCTCTGGATCTGAAATTCCAGGAATAAAACAATATTTATCTGACTGTAGGATTCTGTATAATCAGTCAGAAATATATAAATACTTCACCATATTTCTTTGTATTTATCTTGATATATTTTTGCCGTTATTATTGAGTTGTTAAAACATTTCTACATGATGTATTAATTTATCAGACTGGCATGTTATCTGACTTTTGTTTCTGACATTTTGAAATAATCATCAGATGATATTTAATATAACCACAGTGAGCATGTTTGTTTAGATGGATTATTATTATGTCCACCAATAAATTAATAAACATTCATCGCTAAGAATCCCGTTTGTTTTTCTTTGTTAACTTGATTGATGTGTTTGAGTTCGTCTCTCAGCGTTGTGTCCTCTGACCTGAAGCTCCTCTTGTTGTTCTTGTTGTGACGTCTCTTGAAAAGTTCAGCAGCTTTAAGTCTAAAAGCAGAAAGAAGTGACGGACTCGGGAGTGAAAAAACAGAGAACTGGTTTATTTTAGTAAATAGTGTGAGCTCTTCACTGCTGTACAACACTGGCATCTGTAGTTGGCACTCTTTAAAGGGACAATCCACCCAGAAACACGACTCACACACATCCTGTCATCACCTCCTGCTATGAGCTGCTGTCGGCTCCGCTAGCAGGACCACTTCCATTGTTTTTCATTAGTTTTGATATTTTCTGCTCAATAACTCCAAAAACAGCAGCAGCAGCCTTCTGGGACACACGGTACAAAATCAAACGGGAAATCAACAAAAACAGAGAAATCAAACGAAAAGGCACCGAAAAGCCACAACGGACAGAAGTCAGCCGAACAACTGAAAACTACACGACATGCAACTCACATCGATTTACACTGAGAGCTATAGAGGCATGCAAAAACAACACTGCTCTGAACAGGGCTGATCGACAGCACACATACACACACACACACACACACACGCACACACATTCTCTCTCACACACACACACACACTACAGATTAATGTTTCTCTGTAAAATACGAACGGCGTGTCGGCTCCTGAACACATCACGGAGGCTGAAGATCCACCCAGACCCTGGTCTTTGCCCCCCCCCTCCACCTCCACCACCCAGGAGTCTGACTACGGCCCATCATCACCTGGTTCATCCAGCCTGAAGCCAGGTGCATTGTGGGTATCCATGATAACTTTAATAACGGCAGCAGAGACTAAATCAAAGGACACCAGCTGGTTTGTCTCCTCCTGGATGTGAGCGGAGATTACAGAGACAGCAGACGGAGCGGGACGACCAGGTGAGGAGATCAAACACACTTCTACCTGAAACAAAGAAACGACATCATCTGCTCCGCTTCAACTGGAAATATGTTTCACATATGATCACTCAATTATTAGTTCTGATTTATTAAATCCTCTCTGGCTGCTCTCTGATTGTTCTCTGATTGTTCTTAACAGATCCTTTTATATCTGAAAGAAACGAGACGCGTTCTACAATCAGAACACGACGGGGGGAGGGGTTCCGACATGAAACTGTGTGTTCTAGAATGTTCTAGTCTCAGGTGTTCTAGAATGTTCTAGAATGTGTAGCTGTGTATTTTAGGTTCTAGAACAGTGGTGGAATGTGGTGATATGAACGAGATCTTCTAGAGTCCCAGCTTCCAGACGGAGAACGCACGGTCCAAACAAACAGATTTCAAAATAAGAGTCTCTGTCTCGCTAGAACCTAAAGATGAAAGTAAAACGTGCTCGTCCTTCAGAAAAACGGTTGTATATAAACATTTGACGAGACATCTGGATGAGATGAGATACAGAAAAATCAAACGGATTCATGAATGTTGTTTAAAATGGTTCTAGAATCAGAACTTTAAATCTGAGTCAAATGTTCCGGGACTCACACCGCAGCCTGGGACCGGGAGTCTCCACGTTCTAGAATCTGAAGCCGTCAATTAACGAATAACAAACGTGTTCCTGCTTCAACCACACCGAGGGTTCTAAACGGGTTGCACACACACGATGTGACGGAACACGTTCCACAGAATCCAACGACAGATAACAGAGTCGGAACAAGAGTTCTCCAAAATAGAACAAAATGTTCTAGAAGTCAGAGACCGAGCGTGTTCTAGAACCAGAACGTGTTCCAGAACCAGAACGTGTTCTAGAACCAGAACATGTTCAAGAACCAGAACCTGTTCTAGAACCAGAACGTGTTCCAGAACAAGAACGTGTTGTAGAACCAGAACGTGTTCTAGAACCAGAACGTGTTCAAGAACCAGAACGTGTTCCAGAACCAGAACGTGTTCTAGAACCAGAACGTGTTCTAGAACCAGAACTTGTGGGGTTCCATGATGAGAATTTACTATCAAAATAAAAACATGAAAAAACCTCCAGACTAGTCTCGGTGTTCTAGAGTCAGAACGTGCCGGTTGATGGAACACGTACCACAACAACTAGAACAGGAACTAGGTTGTAGAATCGGAACAAATGGTCTTCACAACAGAACAGAGTGTTATGGAACCCACGTCAGGGACTAGAACCGGTCGGGATCCAGAATGAGAAAGGTTTAGTTGGAGATGTTGGGGATCCCTTCAGGCACGCCAGACGTGGATCAGGCAACATGGCTGTTTAATGCTAATGTAGAGTCAAGTCTGTGGTGGGTGGAGCTACATCAGCTCAGAGCACAGGATTGTGGGAGATGGAGTCTCTGACTGAGTTCTAACGGTTAAAAAGGAGGAGCGCTTTAGTCCAGACTCCGTACAGAAACATCAAAGAAACATTAACCCCGCTCAGCGGCGGGCTCAGCGGAGTGCAGTCGGGATCAGATCTTCCTACAGCTGACTGGGTCATAAACAGTATACACAGAACATAAAAGCAACAGATCATATACAAAGAGATCATATAAACATATAAACAGAAGGAACTATACAGGGCGTCCATATGAAAGCAGAAGAAGAGATAAGAAGGAGAAAGATTATTTATAAAAACAGAGAAATCAACAACACTGGATCACCGGTTCAGTCTGGAACAAACCAGCCAATCAGAGAACAGCGCCTCAGAGAGGGGGCGGGGCATGACGACTGCTACAGTTTTACCTTCACGTGATTGGCTGTGCCGACATTTACATTAAACTCAGGACTGATGAGACGGGAACAGTCCGACATTCTGATAAACACCTCATCTCTCATTAATAAGCACTTTATGAACATGTCATAAACAGTTCATAACACAATATCATGTAGCTGGAAGATGATTTAAGAGTTAACAACTACATTATAGTGAGTTATAAACCGTTTAGTAACATCCTGGATACACGTCCTGGACACCCAGTATCTATCTCATCTCACCAACAAGAGGATTTCCCAGAATGCAGCTGTGTTCCTTTGACCTGAATCTGGACCAGAATCCATTTTTCAGAGTTTGTGTGAACGTATCATCGTCGTGGTTACTGAGCGTCTACGACACCTGGAAACAGCTCGTTAGCATCGTTAGCATTCCTACTGAAAACTGAATCTGGGCGGCGACCACGAGCGCTACCTGGGAGCTAACGATGCTAACTGACGCTAGCCGAACAAACAGACCTGAGCCTCTCTCACTGTCTGATGTTAAAACCTAAAGTCATTATGGGTAATGTAGGAATCAGCTGCAACAGGGAGAAACGCTAAAACAAAAAAGAGTCTTATGTCCTCTGGTTTTTTTCCACGGCGTCCTTCAGACTTCAGCGTCTTTGTTCGTCAGCAGGGAGAGGCGGGGTCACGGGTGACCTTCAGGGAGAGGCGGGGTCACTGCAGGGAGGCGGGGTCACGGGCGACCTGCAGGGAGAGGCGGGGTCACAGGTGACTGGCAGGGAGGCGTGGTCACAGGTGACCTGCAGGGACGCGGGGTCACGGGTGACCTGCAGGGAGAGGCGGGGTCACGGGTGACCTGCAGGGAGGCGGGGTCACGGGTGACCTGCAGGGAGGCGGGGTCACGGGTGACCTGCAGGGAGGCGGGGTCACGGGTGACCTGCAGGGAGGCGGGGTCACGGGTGACCTGCAGAGAGGCGGGGTCACAGGTGACCTACAGGGAGGCGGGGTCAGTGAAATGCTCTGTGATTGGACACCAGTGTGACCTCGTAGTCCAACGTACACCTTCTATAAATACAGACGGAGACAGACGATGGTTCAGCTCTCTGTCTTCCTGAAGTCCCGTCCCTTCATTAACCCCGGCAGACTCAGACCGGTCCGCCCCCCCTCCTCTGACGACGGAGGTCTCTAATGGTCTGACAGGGTTTCAGGAAAAGGGGGGGGGAGGAGGTCTTTCTGTTTTACTTAAATAGTTCCAGACCTGCTTTGACTCTGGAGATGGAAATGATATCTGGGTCGGGGGGGACCTGGAGGATCTCAGGATCGGGTCCTCGCAGATCTCACTTTTCAAACTGAACCAGATTTATATATTTGAGTTTTTATTGTTCCAGAATCTAATTTAACAGACGAGGTTTCAGTTGGTCCAGTAATCCGGGACCGCTGATCTCCTTTAGGAAGCGTCCCAACAGGGTCTGAAGAACACTGATGATGGAGGACAGATGGGCGGAGACACCTGAAGACTTGGAGCTGGTTGTAGTTTCCTGTCTTGGTGTGGGGGGGGGGTTCTTGTGTTTAAGGCGTTTCATAAAAGAACGAGTAAAGAATGATGTCATCCAGATGTTTTGAACGCCAGCTGTAGTTTTTCTTCACTGGGGGAGTTTTTTGTTTTCTGGTCTCAGCAGGTCTCAGTAAGTCTTTTTGGGGGGTGGTTCCTGGACCAGGTCTTCTGGTCTTAGGAGGTCTTGACCAGGTCGTAGACGTAGATGTGGAAGTCGTCGTCGAACTTGATGAAGTAGACGGAGGGCTTGGCCTCCACCTGGTGGATGACCATCCCCGACCGCTTGCCGCCGTCCTCTTTGGCGTACTCCACCTGTTTGCCCACCAGACTGTCGACCACCTCGCCGGGTTCCCGCTCCGCCGCCACGCTGTCGTCTGCAGAGAGGAGGACAGACGGAGGGTCAGGTTGTGTTTTTATCAACTATGGCAGCCTTAATAATTATTAAATACTCATTTAAATACAATAAAATGAAGTAAGAACGGGAGTGAGACGTCGGTGTTTGAGTCGGTCATATGAAGTGAACCTACTGGAGTCGGGCATGATGCGCAGGTCTCCCTCCTTGTAGTCGTCCAGCAGCTGGTACATGTAGAGGACCGGGTCCTTCTCATAGGTGATGTAGAACCAGGCGGTCATGATCGGAGCCCGAGCCAGCACCATCCCCCTCCACTCCTCCTTCGGCCCGTCCTCCGTCTCGAACATGTGCTCCACCGCTTTACCGATCATCGTCTCCGCCAGCAGCGAGTCGCTCACGCGGGCCGGAGCTGGACCAATCACAGAGAGGCACACGGGGGGGGAGGGGTTATGGAAATACACAGGAAATGTCCTTTCTGTTTAGTTTTTAGTTTTTCTTAAGGGATATACTGTCGTTTTTTTTATTTAGTTTCAGTTTACTAACAATATTTTTCACTGCTTATTTTAGTTTTAGTTTCCTACAATAACCCCGGTGTGCAGGAGACCAGAGAGAATGATGTTGTGTGTTCAGCTCTCACAGTCTGAAAAAAAGTCTGTAAAATAGGCTGAAAAATGTCTGGAAAAAGACCAGTAAAAAGACCAGTAAAAAAGACCAGTAAAAAGACCAGTAAAAAGACCAGTAAAAAGACCAGGAAAAAGACCAGTAAAAAAGACCAGTAAAAAGACCAGGAAAAAGACCAGTAAAAAGACCAGTAAAAAAGACCAGTAAAAAAGACCAGTAAAAAGACCAGTAAAAAAGACCAGTAAAAAGACCAGTAAAAAGACCAGTAAAAAGACCAGTAAAAAGACCAGTAAAAAGACCAGTAAAAAGACCAGGAAAAAGACCAGTAAAAAAGACCAGTAAAAAGACCAGGAAAAAAGACCAGTAAAAAGACCAGTAAAAAGACCAGTAAAAAGACCAGGAAAAAGACCAGTAAAAAAGACCAGTAAAAAGACCAGTAAAAAGACCAGGAAAAAGACCAGTAAAAAAGACCAGTAAAAAGACCAGGAAAAATGTCTAAACCATTTTTATTTTTTTATTTTTTTTAAGTCTGAAAAATGTGAGAAAAATGTCTTAAAAAAAGTCAGAAAAGTGTCTGGATAAATGGCCAAAACTTCCCGAAAAAAAGTCTGAAATGTCTGAAAAAATGTCTGGAATAAAAAAACAGAAAAATGTCCAGAAAAAGTCTGATAAATGTTTGGAAAATGTCAGAAAAAATAACCAAAAAATGTCAGGATCAATGTGTCAGTTTGTGGCTTCTAAGTGAATCTCTGTGTTTGAGGTTTAGTTCCTCTCCTGCGTCCAGATATCTGCTGTATTTTACTGTTTCATGTTCAGCTGTAGAAGTCGTCTTTAGTTGCTGCCGATGAAAACCCAACATTTCCTGATTTTGCAGCTTCATAATAAAAGCTTTTAAATAAAATAACAGGGGACTTTTATTGTGAAGAATACAGGAAATGAAAAGCCGCTCCGCTGACGACCAGTCACAGCGAAGGATCAGCCCGCTGCTTTTAAACATCCTCAACTGAAGTCAAGATCTTCTCATCAGTCTCAGTCACACCTCCCAGCAGGTAGCCCTGTTATAATGGAGATGCTAATCCCCGCAGCGCCGTGCCGTGCCGTGCCGTGCCGTGCCGTGCCGTGCCAGGCCAGGCCAGGCCAGGCCAGGCCAGGCCAGGCCAGCACACATGTATGGAAAAAGGCCTAAAAGTTGTCCTCACCCACTCGGTCGGGCAGCACCTCCAGGCCCACCACCCTCTCATCGCTGTACAGCTCCAGGCCGTAGATGCAGTCGAAGCCGTCGTATTTGATCAGGTAGAGGGACGGGTTGACGGGGACCTGGTCCAGGACCGTCCCCTTCCACTGGGACGACTTACCTACGAGGAAGCAAACACAAAACACGGTTTAAACCCCTCATCATGATCACAACGAGGATTGTAAAGACAACATCAGCTGAATAAAATGAGTTGAAAGCAGACTTACTGCCCTCCTTCCAGATGTGCTGGATCCTGCAGCCCACGATGTTCCTTCTGGGCTGAGCCAGAGTCTTACTGGGACCAACACTGGTCCTCTGCTTCCTGCAGGGAGACACCCAGAAACACATGATGATGACTAAAGACCAGCGCTGCAGAATTAATACAATATTAATCACCATCACGACTAAATGAAGAAGATCACCTGAGATACTGACGTTTAAAATATGAATATGTCATATTTAACATGTGATGACGTTGATCAGACTTACTTGTGTGAGTTCTTCTTCTTCATCATGTTTGCAGAAACGCCTGAATGTCCTGAAACACACAAACACTCAGCATCATCACACCGACTGGTGGTGCGTTCAAGGACGCTCTGACATCAGGACAAACAACCAAATTCACATCATTATTTATTATTATTATTAATATTATTATTATTATCATATAGTTGTCTGAACTCACCCCCATCTGCTCGGGGGGGCCGCGGGGCCCCTGGGCTCTTGAATGGGGTCTTCATTCATCCACCTGTGAGGGCCGCCAGCCGGGCCGCCGGTCCAGACTAAACACTGGGAGTCGGTCTGCGTGACGCCGGGCCGGGGGTCGGTGTGTGAGGGAGGGGGGGAGGAGAGGGGAGGAGGGAGGATGGAGGGAAAGGGGGGGGAGGAGGGTGGGGAAAGGAGGGAGGAGGTGGTGGGAGAGAAGGAGCACCAGGAATTAGGCCGGGCCCTGGGCAGGCTGCATACAGGCCGGGTTCAGACTAACGCCTGGAGACTGAGGCCACGTCACAGCTGATGGACGCGATGAGGAGACCGAGGGTTCCGCCTGAGGAGGGAAATCATGGGCATGATTATTAACCCATTATGAACTGAATATTAACTCATTATGAACTCATTATGAACTCATTATGAACTCATTATTAACCCATTATGAACTGAATATTAACTCATTATGAACTCATTATGAACTCATTATTAACCCATTATGAACTGAATATTAACTCATTATGAACTCATTATGAACTCATTATTAACCCATTATGAACTGAATATTAACTCATTATGAACTCATTATGAACTCATTATTAACCCATTATGAACTGAATATTAACTCATTATTAACTCAATATTAACTGACTCAGATCTCTTCATTCCAGATTCAATGTTTAATTTTCTTATTTTTAACTGATAACAGATGATTTTATCTGAACGGATTATTAATAAAGATCTTTATGCATTTTGCCTCCTGAAATGTTTTAAGCATTTTGTAATAAAGTTTATCATTATTAAATGGTAAGGAATTTTAAAACATGTCCATCATAAGTACTCAATATCTCGTTTATTAGCACAACAGACGAGCTGAAACCGGAGTATGGAGGACAAAACCTGCCAAAATACAAAATAAATGAATAAATGACTCAATAAATAAATATGTCATTAAATGTAGCAAAAATAATAATAAAAATAAATGTAGCCATTAATTAATTTATTAAATGTGACATAAATAGATATTTCTGTTTTAATTGGCTTCTTTATTTATTTATCTTTGTATTAAAACTTAATCTTAAACCTCATTTATTTACTCTTCTGTTTAATTTTCCCTTTTATTTAATTATGACACATCTGGAGTGAGAAGCAGAAATGTATAAAGAAAAAAATACAGAAATAAACAAGTTTAGGGAAATAAATAAGGGTTGAAATGCAAAGGGAAAATCCTGCAGAAATAAGTTAATAAATGCATAAATAAATACATATTTAAAAATACATATTAAATAAATAAAAACTAAATGTATAGATAAATAATGCAAAAATTAATTAATTAATTAAAAAATGAATACAAATAAATAAAAGGAAAAATGAAACAGAAGAATAAATAAATGAGGGAATTAATACAAAGATAAATATATAAAGACACAAATTAAAACAAAAATATCAATTTATGCCACATTTAATAAATTAATTAATGGATACATTAATTTGTAATATTATTTTTGCTACATTTAATGACATTTATTTATTTATTTATTGAGTCATTCATTTATTTTTTATTTACGCAGGATCCGTCCTCCATATCAGAAAACCTTTTGTCATTTTTTTCATTGAAAATGATTTAAATGATTTAAATGATTTAAATGATTTAAATGATTTAAATGATGAAGCATTTATTGACCTATTGATTAATCAGTTATCAGACCGATGTGGTTGGATCTATTTCGTTTCGTGAAACCACAACAAGCAGCTGTTCTGGTGTCTGAAACACCGCAGGACGTTTCTCATCACCGACTTTATGCAAATTATCAAACACACAACTCAGGACTTCATCACTTCCTGTCTGTGTGTCTCTGTTCTATACAGACTGATGTTTGGCTTTATATAAGATGAGGTAGAGAACAGAACAGACAGAAAGAGGTCAGTAAACATCTGGATCAACTGGAATCCAACAGGCAGCAGACAGAGAGGAAACCTCCAGATCATCACAGAGATGAGATCCGGTTTACAAGGTCATCAACGCCACAAGCAACAACACAGACAGACAGACAGACAGACAGACAGACAGACAGACAGACAGACAGACAGACAGACAGACAGACAGTAACAGACAGACAGACAGACAGACAGACAGACAGAGAGACAGACAGAGAGACAGACAGAGAGACAGACAGAGACACAGACAGAGACAGACAGACAGACAGACAGACAGACAGAGAGAGAGACAGACAGAGAGACAGACAGAGAGACAGACAGAGACACAGACAGAGACAGACAGACAGACAGACAGACAGACAGACAGACATGATAGTAGCACACAGACAAACTGCTTTATGGAGATAAAATAACGGATAAAGAGCTGCAAGCTGCAACAACACCTGCAACACAAACCACAGACCTGCTGCTGCTGCTGCTGCATGATACTAACACACTGACTCAGATCAGACCAAGATACACCAGGATCAACCAGACCAAGATAGACCAGGATCAACCAGACCAGGATCAGACTGAGGCCACAGTGGAGAAGATTAAATCCAGCAGGAGGTGGAGATCTGAGATCTGATCTGATCTGAGATCTGGGATCTGAGATGTGAGATCTGATCGGAGGGATTGAAGCTCTTCAGGTTTCTAGACGGAGGAAGATCTGCTGCTTTCAGCTTCCTCATCATCTTATATTTATGAAATATTCACTAGAACCAAACATTGTATGTTGATAAGAAGTGAAAGTCAATAGTTGGTTCCATGTCAACCTCAGCGGCCAGCAGCAGAGCTACGCTGCCGCCATTTTGGACTGAAAGAGACTACCAGACGCCAGTAAAATGTCCTCCTACAGAGAGACGTACAGAAGTGAAACTATATTATTTCTATTCTGTTGTCATATTTAATGTCTCTACTGAAATGTCCTGTGTTGAACAATAACAATATTATGAAATATGCATACTATTATAACTATTTACTTATTAAACTCTTTGCCCGGCTGCTTCTAGGGCTGCACGATTATTATCACGATTATTTTGATCAATATTGAGATGATTATTATTCATAGATCATTCATCTACACGCTATTCAAACACGGCTACAGAGTGGAATCACTACCCGCGGTCGGGGTGAACGTCCATCAGATCAAAGCATGTAAACAAACTATGACGCTCGTTTCTCTCTTCTTTTCTGAGACTTATGATGACTGAGTTTTTATTCATAGTTATAATTATTTATTACACGACTGTGTTGAATACTCGATTCTGATTGGTCAATCACGGCGTTCTGCGGTCTGTAATTTCTGTATAACAGACCGTTGCTATGTATAACAGACCGTTGCTATGTATAACAGACCGTTGCTACGTATAACAGACTGTTGCTACGTATAACAGACCGTTGCTATGGGCGCAGCTCTGATGTCGGACTCTGGAGGACCGTTTTTGTGTCTAAATATTGATTTCTTCAGTAAGTAGCCGTGTAATAATCAGGATGGCCCTGAAGGGGATTCTTTCACAACAACGAGCGGCTCGCTGTTCATCATCTCTTACTTAATTCCGAGTGAAGTTTACTGTTTAAAAAAGGCAGTCGCTAACAAGCGGCTAAATGAGACGACTAAACATCATCACGCCGACACGTCCTCCTTCACAGCCTCGTTGTGTTTACTCGCGTCATGTGACCGCGGTGGAGTTGGTTTGTAGTCTAACGGTCGCTTTTTACTTCTGCTGAGTGCATTCACGCTTCATAAATCATAAAGTGGTGTTCATTAGTGGAGATTATCTTACTGAACAAAACGTGTCGGTATCATAAACGTTTGTTTGCCGCAGAGCTGATTTTCTGCAATAATCCAAAACCTAATGGAACAATCCCATTGGCTGTTAGTGGAGGGAACCAGGGAGATGATCACTTCCTGGTTGGCCTACAAAAACACGTTGTCCTTGGAGAACTCATAGACATTTATACATAGACGCCTCATTGGACGCTTCCACCATCCAGGAGTCAATGTGCCGTCTATTGGTGCCTTCAAATGTGGTGGTGTTTACCGTGTTTACGAGTTAGGTCCATATGACCGCCACCCCCCACCCTCATGTCGTATTCACGACCTCATAAATGAAAAGTTCCTGAAATTTCCGAGTTCACGACTTGTGACGTGTTTGTTGACGTTGTCAGAAATGGCGGAGGCCTTGGAAGTTAATTTTTCGGTGCATAATAAGTTAATATATTGTACTTTTAGTCGTATGTTGTTTTTCTTCGTAATTGTATATGTCTGAAGAAAATGTTGATATTCTCAACGGCCTCATCTTTCTCCTCCGTCATTATGTCTTTGCATGATGTTACCCACTCGCTAGCTTGCTAGCCTCTGTGGCTTCTAGACGCCGACAGTAACGTTAATATTAGCGTTGCTTAGCAGCGGCGTTCTCATGATTTAACCACTTGAACACCAAACATATCGTGCACAAGACTTCCCATGTTGTAAACACGAGCTCACCAGTTTCATTTGAAGGCACCAAATGTCTACGTATATACTGTATGTACTGTATATACTGTACGTACTGTATGTCTATGGTAGTACTCTATTATGGTAAGTTGAACCTGGTGAAATGAAGCTCCAGATCTCCTCTCACAGTGAGAGACTGGTGATGTCGGTCTCTGCAGTTCACGTTGCAGAAGAGTGAGGAGAGACGTGTGTTTCAGATGCAGTCTGAATGGTAAAAATGTGTTGAGCCACTGAGGAGATATCAACATCTAAATGTAGAAACCTGCAGATGTGAGGGCGTATGGAGGAGAATAACATCAGCTGTAGGTGATGTTAACGTGTCGACTACATCAGTGGAAACATACAGTGAACACTGAGGGTAAAAAAAACACACTGCTGGGAACATAGGAACCATGAGAGAGGTCGTCAGACTACCAGGAGGATACTGAGCTGAACACAGTTACCATGAACACAACATCTGGGAGTCCTGCAGCAGCAGCAGCTTCACCTCCTCCGTTACTACCAACACATCACACCTCAGCTCACATTATAGTATAATATAACATAATAACAGCGTGGTGTCATCACAGTGTTCCTGTTCATATAACTGGAGTAAATAATGAGTTGTTTTGGCTGCTGATGATGAAGATGACCATCCAGAGGTCACAGGTAACCTCCTCCTCCTTCTCCTCCTCTTTAACTGACCACCACACACATATTTATAAATATATTTATATAAACCAACCTGCTGGTTTACACTCCAACATATTGAAAACAATGAACACAACATCTGGGAGTCCTGCAGCAGCTTCATCTCCTCTGATAGTACTAATAACACATCAGACCTCAGCTCATATTACAATACAATATAACATAATAACAGCATGGTGTCATCACTGAGTGTTCCTGTTCATATAACTGGAGTAAATACTGAGCTGAACACAGTTACCATGAACACAACATCAGCTTCACCTCCTCTGGTTCTACTAACAGCTCACAGTATAGTATAATATAACATAATAACAGCATGGTGTCATCACTGAGTGTTCCTGTTCATATAACTGGAGTAAATACTGAGCTGTTTTGGCTGCTGATGATGATGACCATCCAGAGGTCACAGGTAACCTCCTCCTCTCTAACTGACCACATAGATAGATCTATGTGTGTATATGCAGGTTAACTAACAGTGTGTCTGTATGGAGATGAAGATGCGTCGGCTGGGCAGTGAGGAGTGGATCTCTGCAGCTGGCCGCCATATTGCGCCAGTATTTACTAAAACCCGCATCAGTGAGAAAAAACAGAAAGCAGCTTCAGCAGCGAACAAAGGAGCAGAGAGAGCAGAGAGGAGAGAGAGGAGAGAGAAGGAGGAGAGGAGGAGAGGAGCGGTGAGCTAACTGCTCTCCTGGCTCTCTGCGGTAACACGGTGAACCGGACAAACCGCCCGTTAACCGGCCCGTCCCGCGCTACCGGAGGCCGCAGCTTCTTACCGATCCAGCAGTCAGTGTCGCCGCATAATCCCGATCAGCCGCCGATCAACCCGCCGAGGCTCCAGATTGATCCGCTCTCCTCCCGGTCGGTTACCGCCGCGGCGTCAAGCTGGACGAACTCAAGATGGAGGCCGGAAGTCAGGCGCGCAGGCCTACAAAATAAAAGCGGGGACTTTTTGCTGCAACGTTTTTCTTCTTCTTCGCGGTTTTTGATTTGTGGCAGAGTTCAATAACAACGTTGAGGTGCATACCGCCCCCTACCGCCCCGGAGGATGTAGAACAAGAAATGAATAATAAATAAATGACTCAATAAATAAATAAATAAAGATTTCGTTAAATATAGAAAAATAATTTTGAAAATAGATGTGGCCATTCATTATTTTATTTTACATTTTTTGGACTTTTATCCCGTTATTTATTGGACTTATTTTTAAACTTTTTTTCGTCAATTATTCAGACTTTTTTCTGACTTTTTTGTTTGTTTGTTTTTTCGTACATTTACGGTCAGACGTACGGTCTTTCGGAAATTTTTCGTACTTTTTTTCACACATTTTTCGGACTTTCATTCTGTTATTTTGTAAATATATTTTTAAACTTTTTTTCGTAAATATTTCTGACCATTTTTAGACTTTTTTTTATTTTTTACTTTTTTTCAGATATTTCCAGAATTTTTTGTTTTTTTGTACATTTATCTGACTTTATTTCGGACCTCTTTTGGACATTTTTCGGACATTCTTCTGACTATTTTTTTAAAAGATATTTTACGTTTTTCTTTTATTTAATTTTTTTCTTAACTTTTTTTGTTTGTTTGTTTATTTGTTTGTTTTATTAATTATTAAAATTCATTATTTATTTATCTTTGTATTAACTCCCCTACTTATCTAATCTTCTGTTTAAAGTTTACTTTTATGTATTAATGTATTTATTTTTATTCATTTTTAAATTAATTTTTGCAATTTATTATTTATGTATTAATTTTTATTTATTTAATATTTATTCTAAGATATATGTATTTATTTATTTCTGCACGATTTTCCCTTTGCATTTCAACCCTTATTTATTATGGAGGATGGAACCTGCCAAAATAAAAAATAATAAAATAAATAACTTACTTAATAGAGATTGCAATAACGTTGAGGTGCATACCGCCCCGGAGGATGTAGAACAAGAAATGAATAAATAAATGACTCAATAAATAAATAAATAAATAAAGATGTCGTTAATATAAATGTTGCTACATTTGATGACGTTTATTTTATTTATTGAGTAAATTATTAGCACAGTAAGCATTTTTTATTTCATTTATTTATTTTATATTCATCTTTAAATGTATGTATTGGGACATTTATAAAAAAATAAAAGAAGACCTTTGATCATGTAATTTACATGTCCCATACAGCCTGGTGTTCTGGCATGCAATCAGCTGCACATAAAACCCTAAAAATTGCAAATAAACGTTACAGTCAAGCAGAACTCCCATTCAGCCTTCAGCATCAACTTTCCTTTGTTGTGCCAATCGGTGTTAGCTAGCTTGTTAGCTAGCAGGCGGTGGAAGCACGCCTCTGGGTTTGGTGTACGGGACAGTTTGACTTTCGGCATTTTCATTTGTATCATTTGGTTCAGGGTGCCAGTCAGGTCTCGGTCCTGACATTTAACATACTGTAGGTCAGTCACGTTTTGTTTTCAGCTGTAGTTCTTTTATTTTAAATGTTTAAATCAAACCTCACAAAGGAATGTGCAATTCATAAAGTACACCCTCCACATAGAATGACCAGAGTTCATAACAACACAAACACTACATCTTTGCAAAATCAACATAGTCATATATTGAATTAAACTGATAAGATCAAAGTTTCCGAAGGGCTGGATTTGACCGGATTTGACAATGTCAGCTAGCAGCTCTAGCAGATCTAGTAGATCTAGTAGCGCTAGTAGCTCTAGTAGATCTAGTAGCGCTAGTAGCGCTAGTAGCTCTAGTAGATCTAGTAGCGCTAGTAGCGCTAGTAGCTCTAGTAGATCTAGTAGCGCTAGTAGCTCTAGTAGATCTAGTAGCTCTAGTAGATCTAGTAGCGCTAGTAGCTCTAGTAGATCTAGTAGCGCTAGTAGCTCTAGTAGCTCTAGTAGATCTAGTAGCTCTAGTAGCTCTAGTAGATCTAGTAGCGCTAGTAGCTCTAGTAGATCTAGTAGCTCTAGTAGCTCTAGTAGATCTGGTAGCGCTAGTAGCTCTAGTAGATCTGGTAGATCTAGTAGCGCTAGTAGCTCTAGTAGATCTGGTAGCGCTAGTAGCTCTAGTAGATCTAGTAGCGCTAGTAGCACGACAAACAGAATTTGATGTAGTATTAGTTGTAGGCTATTTACATTTAACACGCAGGGCAAAGACACAGGACACAACCTCTGATTATCCATCCATCGGCACGACACCTTTATCTTTCTGACGGACCTGCTTTACCTTGTTAGCAGATGTTACCGTGCTAACAGATGTTACCTTGCCATCAGTGTTTACTGTGCTAGCAGGCTTTACTGTGCTACCAGACTTTACCTTGCTAGCAGACTTTACCGTGTTACCAGACTTTACCTTGTTAGCAGACTTTACCTTGCTAGCAGACTTTACCTTGCTAGCAGACGTTACCTTGTTAACAGACGTTACCTTGTTAACAGACTTTACCTTGCTAGCAGACGTTACCTTGTTAACAGACGTTACCTTGTTAACAGACGTTACCGTGCTAGCAGACGTTACCTTGTTAACAGACGTTACCGTGCTAGCAGACGTTCCCATGCTACCAGACTGCCGTTTCCGACAGTAAGCTGGAGCCGTTATCGGTGTATTTTGTGTCATTTCTCTGATGTTCTGCTGCAGCTCGCCGACAACATCAGTTAACCAGCAGATCTTCTTATTCAGTCGTCTCGTCTTCTGTTTTTCCATTTTTAAATTTTTGCGGCAGTTGTCCAGTTTTCTTCCCACCATCTGAATTTTACAGTGTAATTTGTGACAGGCGTCGATCTGCATGTTGGGAGCAGGACAGTGGTCAGCAGAGGCTGAACTGCTGGATGATGGTCTGACATGTTCCTGTGGTGTAGTCTGAGTAGCCGTGGATCTGGACTGTGGGTCGGTGTTAACCTTGGTGTTTACCTCACTGTAAACCTCGGTGATAACCACAGGGTCTACCTCAGTTTTAACCACAGTGTTGACCACAGTGTTGACCTCACTGTTAACCTCGGTGTTGACCACGGTGTTAACCTCGGTGTTGACCTCACTGTTAACCTCGGTGTTGACCTCGGTGTTGACCTCTGTAGATGTGACTTCTCCAGACGTAGAGGGACCCGTCGTGTTGTGGTACGGGTGATCTAGGTAAACAATGTCACTTAACTTTCTGTGCATATTATATATCGGTGTCCACCTGGAGAAGGCAAAAATAGTCGGGACAGCATTTGAATGTAGTTTCCTTCTCCCGCTGCGGGCATAGAAACAGTCCGGGGTGAAGTGTAGAGCACATATTCGGGAGTTGGGCGTCGGCTTCCAGTTCCTGCGCTTTATGTTACGGACCCACTGACGCTTCCTCTTCACATCACGGTGTGGAAAACTGGAAAAAAATTGTATCATCAAATTAAGTGGTATGAAAATCTCATGTTTAACTAATGCCGACCTCACACCTAACGACGTTTAAAGCGATTTTTACTGCCGCACACATATTTCCAATATCAGAATAAAATCAGGAATTATTTCAGACATCTAACTAAAAACACATTGACTTCCACACGAGGGAACAGGACATGACTTTTTTTCAGAAATTTTTTGTTACTTTATTTTTCTGATTTCTTTTTTTTTTTTTAAGATACTTTACTTTTTTTTTTTTTTTTTTAAGCTTTTTTCCAGACATTTTTTGGACTTTTATTTCGTTATTTATTGGACTTTTTTTTTCCGTATATTTTTCATTATTTTTTTCAGACATTTTTCAGACTTTTGTTTGTTTGTTTGTTTTTTCATACATTTTTCTGTAATTTTTTTTTACTTTTTCCGGATATTTCCAGAATTTGGGTTTTTTTTTTGTACATTTATAGGACTTTATTTCGGACCTCTTTCGGAAATCTTTCAGACATTCTTCGGACTTTTTTCAGACATTTTATGGACTTTGATAACGTTATTTTTTGGAAATTTTTCTTTTTAACTTTTTTTCCCGTAATTTTTTTAAAACTTTTTTTCAGACAATTTTTTAACTTTATTTTCGGACATTTTTCTGATTTTTTTTTTTTTTAACTTTAAGATATTTGACGGAATTTTTCTCTTTAAAATTTTTTTTCAGACATTATTGGGACTTTTATTCCATTATTTATCAGACTTTTTTTCTTTTTTTTTTTCGGACATTCTTCTGACTTTTTTTCAGACATTTTTTCCATTATTTTGTGGACATTTTTTAAAACTTTTTTCGTAAATATTTCTAAGTTTTTTTCAGACATTTTTCAGAGTATTTTTTTTTTATTTACTTTTTTCGAATATTTTTCGGAATTTTTTATTTTTTTGTAAATTTTTTCAGACCTATTTTGGAACTTTTTCGGACATTCTTCTGACTTTTTTCAGACATTTTTTGGACTTTCATTGACTTTGATTCTGTTATTTTTTGGACATTTTTCTTTTTAACTTTTTTTCCCGTATTTTTTCTAACTTTTTCTGACATTTTTGTCTTATTTTTTTCTGAATCTCTTTAATATTTTTCGGAATTTTATATTTAAAAAAAAACATTTGATAAAATGTTAACTCATTTATTTAAGCACTCTATGTATAATTCATAGTTTTTTTTAAACTAGATCCTTTCTATAAGAAAATGACAACTTTGAAGAGTAATGAATGAAATAAAAACTCATGGATCTGATCACACATTAGCATGGTAAAGCTAATTGCTTGCTAGCATTAGCCTACATAAAAATACGAATGAACTGTATAAAACATACCAGAACAGAGGAACCTTGCATCCACTCCCGTCTGTTCGCTGCACACAGTTCAGGACGACACAAGACGGCATCTTCAACTATCGGGAACTTCTCACTGGGAAGACAAAAAAAGGTTTAGTTTATCTTTTCATATTCAAATATTATTACAAAAAAATAACTCATGTTCCACCAAAAAATAACTCATGTTCCACCAAAAAACAACACATGTTCCACCAAAAAATAACTAATTTTCAACTAAAAAATAACTCATGTTCCACCAAAAAATAACTCATGTTCCACCAAAAAACAACTCATGTTCCACCAAAAAACAACTCATGTTCCACCAAAAAACAACTCATGTTCTACCAAAAAACAACTCATGTTCCACCAAAAAACAACTCATGTTCCACCAAAAAATAACTCATGTTCCACCAAAAAACAACACATGTTCCACCAAAAAATAACTAATTTTCAACTAAAAAATAACTCATGTTCCACCAAAAAATAACTCATGTTCCACCAAAAAATAACTCATGTTCAACTAAAAAATAACTCATGTTCCACCAAAAAACAACTCATGTTCCACCAAAAAATAACTCATGTTCAACTAAAAAATAACTCATGTTCAACTAAAAAATAACTTATGTTCCACCAGCGGGTCTGTTAGAAATAGAAATATGAAGCTTTTCCTGATACTTTAACATGAAGCTGATGATACTTGTGTACTTTTACTGCTAATAATTTTACTTCATGAAGCTGAGAATAGTTGTGTATTTTTACTGCTGATATTTTAACATCATGAAGCTGATAATACTGTAAATGTACCTGTGAACAGAGTACTTTTATGTGTACTTTTACTACTGATACTTTAACATCATGAAGCTGATAATACTGTAAATGTACCTGTGAACAGAGTACTTTTATGTGTACTTTTACTACTGATACTTTAACATCATGAAGCTGATAATACTGTAAATGTACCTGTGAACAGAGTACTTTTATGTGTACTTTTACTACTGATACTTTAACATCATGAAGCTGATAATACTGTAAATGTACCTGTGAACAGAGTACTTTTACATCGCAGTATGTGTACTTCTAATGCAGTATAATGATGTGAATACTTCCTCCTCTGGTCAGTATTAAATATGAGAGTAGTACATGAGGTATTTGTGCATGCAGTACTGGTAGACATGGAGGTACTATTACTCAGTAAAAGAGAGATTTGAGAAGTTAAACTTGTAACGTGAAGTAGAAGTAACGTTAACCCTCTGGGTCGCGTTACTTCGTCATCAGTCAGTAACGTTAACCCGCTTTAATACTCACTAATACTGAGATTTATTAAAGCCTGATATCACATAACTGTAGCAGGATGACGTAGTCCAATATTTAGAGTTATTATCAACGTTAACTCACCTCCACGGAGCCGCTAAAGGTGAGACTACTGCGCATGCTCTGTGGGCCCGGAAGCACATACCGGAAGTTCCGGGTATTCTGCTTCCGCCCTTTTCTTCTTCGGTTTTCTGGCGGACTGCAAAAACAACGTTCAAGGCGCCACCTGCTGTTCGGGAGTAACACAACAAAGCAGAAATACATAAAGAAAAGAATACAGAAATAAATAAGTTTGGGTAAATAAATTTAGAGGGAAAATCCTGCATAAATATATAAATACATTTAAAAATAAATATAAAATAAATACAAATAAATGCATAAATAAAAATACATAAATAAATGGAAAATTATACAGAAGAGTAAATAAATAAGGGAATTAATACAAAGACAAATAATAATAATAATAAATTAATTAACAATTAAATAATATTAGTTATTTTTAAACAGGCCAATCTTCATAATGAATACTTTTACTTTTGGTATTTTTAAAAACTTTTTTACTTTTACTTGAGTAATATTTTGAAACGCAGGACTTACTTGTAGAGTATTTGTACACGTTGGTATAATTACTTTTACTTCAGTAAAATACCTCAATACCACCACTACTTTCTTGCGGAGAGTTCGATTGATGCTCTGGGCAACAGCTAGTTAGCTTAGCTTAGCATAAAGACTGGAAACAGATGGAAACAGCTAGCCTGGCTCTGTCGAAAAGGTAACAACATCCACCTACCAGCTCCTCTAAAGCTGATTAACATGTTGTATCTCGTTATTCTAAGGGGGTTATGTGTCGAAATATTTCTTGAGCGAGTACGGGAGTTTAATTACTGAGCTTGACTTGGGTAAAATATAAAAGTACCAAGACGCAGTACAAAAGATTTGTTTGTTAACGTCTCCAGATTAATTTGGACTGAAGGTGCAGACGAATCTCAAAGAAGACCAGCGAGTCGTCAGCGTATATACAGTATATATACTTTATTTACAAATAACTGAATCCCCGCCATTGTACAATGAAAAGGTAGAGCTGAAGAAGAAAATCATTACAGATTTAGAGTATAAATAGTCAAAGAATCATAAAGAAGCATGTTTTTTTTTTGTTTTTTTTACTTTAGCAGACAGAAAATCAACAGACGTTACAGGAAAGAAAAAGAATAAAATGTACAGAGCGTTTTACAGCCAGCAAGGAGCGGGGGGGAAACCGGAGATCTGTGGCTTGTAGATTTATTCACTTTCAGCCTGATTACAGCGCCTCCGTCTGGCTGATCAGTGCAATCATTTGAAATGTTAAACATACTAATTTTAGGAATTTGGGGGCGCTGTGACGAGATCAGGGATCTTTAAACTGACGTAGTTTTTCCATTTAAAAGGCAATTACGCTGCGACAACGCTGCCACCTACAGAACGAGCACTGCTGCAGCGTTTTAATAAACTTTTGAATATTTTCATGAATTAAATGTTTTCCTTTGGCGAGGGAAGCTTAAGGCGGCGGTCACAACACAACTTTATGTTTTTCTTCTTCAGTGATTTTGTGACCCTTTGGTTTCTGGAAACTTGTTAAAATCTTTACGAGTAAAATTTGAAAACGCGTCAACGAGGAAACAAACATTTTTTCTGTCCTCGTTTCCCAGCTAAAGCAACGTGCAGGTTATTAAGTGATGATGTGTGAAAACATTAAAGTCTGAGGGGCTTCATTCATAAATCAACCATCACAGCTGAAGGCTGCTGTTCGACCAATCAGAGGACGACGAGGAGTGAAATCACTCCCTGTTCAGACGGATGTGGACACCGTTAGTGGTCCAGATGTCCTCAGAGACGCCTGGACAGACAAACAGCGCTGTCTTTAATATCCTTCAACACTTCAGCTGGGACTGTACACCAGATCTGAGCCAGACCAGAATCTGGACCGGAGGGTCGGGCAGGAAAATTACTTCCTCTCATAACGTTCATTCAGAAGTTACAGAACAACTGTACGGAGGCCCAGAGGAGACAAAATGTCACCAATAAGTCATCTGTTGAGTCAACAATAAACAGTGTGTTCATAATTACAATTTATATATTCAAACAGTGAACAACTAATTTATTTATTTTTTTAAACTCACTTTAAGTCAAATTTATGACTTTTTATGTCAAAACTGTTGGATTATAAGTCACTTGTGCCAAATTTAGATTATTTTTTTTTAAAAAGGTAAATGTATTTCTGTTAGAAAAGGAAAAGAACTGAGAAATATTCAGGATAATATAAATAAAAATGGTGATACAAAGTAAAGATTTAGACTTTTTAAATTTTGATTATGAGCCAGTACGTGAATCAAAATGGACTTTGATTAATTTGACAAATTGAAGTTCATTATTTCATAGCTTTGGCTTAGAAAGTTAAATGTTAACAGAGTATCTCATAATTGTGACTTGCAATTAGTATTTTTATAATTCTGAAAAAATGATTATACATACGGTGGCACTAACAAGACAAAAACAAAGAAAACAAAAAATAATGTGGTATTAAAATACGTAAAGATCAAGTTTATCAACTGATTGAAGGTAAATAGACAAAAATAAGGCTTCTTTAATCACCTTGATTTGAATTAAATGTTCTACTTTGATTCATCAGATAAACCTGCTGGTGACGTTTGTTTCTTCTGGGAATCATTCGGACTTCGAGGGGAAACATTTCCCAGGCTTTTTAAAACTTCTCAGTATTTAATCAGTTTTAATGTTTTAATATTATTATTTTACAGTGCTGGAGAGACACTGCTCATTAAACTGGACCGCTGATCCATTTAGTGTAAATGTGACGTTAATCCATCATATCAGGTCAAAGCTGAAACATTAAGTGTTAAACTGTGCGTGCATACGTCGGCTTGTTTTAGTTTTATCTCTAGTGACCATAAAAATCAAAGAATACGGCTTTGAAATATTTAAAAAGTGAAAGTTAAGCAGAGCTACAATGTTGGTGTTTCTGTTCTGTAGCTGCGTAGCGCTGGAATGCTTGTTAAGGAAGAGAATTTACTGACCGATCCAGTTAGATAGACTGGGAGAACTGGTTCGTGTAGCGCCGGGATCACTCTATAAACATTTAATCATTGAGTCATTTAGCTGATGAAACTTTAAAGCACTTCAGGATATCGAGGCTCGGCCAGTTTGAGCTGAATCAGATCACACTTATAAGAAAAATAGTTGGACGTTTTGTTGGAAGGCAGAATTTTCTCACAAAAAAAGTCGTAATGTGTCTGTAAGATTTTTGTTGTTGTTGCAACTCTTATTGTCTGCTCACACCAAGAGCGAAGCAAACTTTTTGTGCAGCGTGATTACATGCAAAGTCAATGCAAAGAAGCAAATAGACACGTTGATGGAGCAGCTGCAAAGCCTGGCACTGATCCATCCAGACTCCATTCAGAAAACAAGCATTTTAAAAGTTGTCTGTTTGTCGTCATGGTAACAGACCTGACAAAGCATGAATTCGGTTGTGGTTATTTCGGCGCTCTATGTGAATATAGCTCGCCGCCGAGTGACGTTATCAACCCAGACACAACGGCGTTTGGTTTTCTGACATATCTGGGACTTCACCAACATGTACAAAGCAGCAACAGTGGTTATTTCTTCCATGGTTGATGGAGGAAAGAAAAGTTGTTGGTATCCATGGAGACAAGCTCCTCCTCCTCTCCGGAGCGCCTAGAGCGAATGAACATAGATGGTACCGGCGGTTAAACTTGCGCGAGTAAAGCGAGGCAAAAATTTGCTTCTCTCTTGGTGTGAACGCATCGTTACGCTAACTTCGCTGTAATGAACCAGAATCCCGTCCTAACATTAACAAGAAAACCAAACAAAACAAAAACAGGCAGCAATAAATTAAAAGAATCTGCTTCCACGTTTTTCTTCCCTCGGTACGCTCTTAATCAAGAGGGACACAAAAAAAGTGGCCACCAGGGGGAACTGTGACATCGAAAATATACTGTAATATATATATTTGGAAACACGTTAGAAAAAAAAAAAAAAAAAAATCAACATTAACAAGAAATTTAATAAAAATCTATCCTGAACTTGTGATCCATTGCGGGACCAGTAGTGACATTCTGGTTCAGGTAAGTCATTTTATTCTTCATCATCACCTTCATCAATCAGCTGCTTTATCTCTCCAGAGAACGATCAATATTCAGAGTCGCCTTCAGTTATTTATTTAGTTAAAATATTTTAGATTTTTAAAAAAGGCAAAGTGTGGATATGGTGGGTTTGGGGTTCCTGTCTGTGAATGTTTGTTAGAGGTCTTTAAGGATCTGGACCCAAAGACCCAAGTAAGGCCGGGTCCAAATAATATTTAGTCTAATTTTGACGGTCGGGGTCTTAGTGTCCTCGGGAACCTTTCGGATTGGGTCTCTTTATTGAAAATGAATTTTTATGCACGTTGGATTCGGGTTTCAGGTCAGTTTTGGATCGGTTAGACCTGCAATGTGTGCATGTTTAAGATATCCTGACATTTAAAACATAACACGGGACAAACTCCAAAAACCCTTAATCCTACAATTCTCGTGAAGCAACTCGGAACCGCCTATCGGTAGACCCACCATGACGGGTGAATGCCCACGATTTTCAAACTGCACACCCGCTGCCTTTGCTTATAAATGGTCTTCTAATTGAGGCCAAATTACATCATCTGAGTTATTTTTGCAGACTTTAGAAATACCCTCCGTAGCCACAGAAGACATTATACAAGTATTTCCAGAGGTTGAGTGGTAACAAGCACGGAGTACCCCTTTAACCTGCGTTCGAGGTGACCGGTAGTCAAACAAGTAAAACTACATCATCAGCTCCAGGTGTGAATATCGCTGGAACGCCTCCAGAAACGCATTTGACCACAAGGACAACAGATTCAGAAGTCTCCAATCCACGTCAACAACTACAGAGTGAATGCGTCTTCTGATCCACGTTACCAACATGGTGGAAATACAATGGGCCAGAAGTTCGAAGGGGCAGCGGCTTCTTGTTTCAAGTGTTGTTTGTAAACTCAGGCATGAGGATGAAGTGAGATAAGGGGTTCGTTGGCATGAACTGAAGCAGAAGAAGACATGTTTTCTAAAGGAACCAGAGTTCAGACGTCCAGGCCACTCCGTGTTAAGAGTTAATGGATTTGAAGCATGAATCTTTAAGACTTTTCCAACCGAACAACAAATGATGGGATATCACACAGGTATAAGACATGAATACAACTCCAAATCCAAAAGCTCATATCAAAGCGTGAACGTCAGAGTTGGGCGTTTGGACGATCTGGATTTATAGCAGATTAGATTATAGCTAAATCTGAAGATTTGGGCAGGAGGTGGAACTTGATTTGGACTGAGAAGCAGTCCGGCTTGAGCCGAGGCTCTGAATCTGTCCATAGGAATGTCCGCAGTTGGAACTTGGGTGATCCGCATTTTAGTGAAGGGTAGTCCAGATTTTGGCTGCAGGTTTGTCCGAATTCAAGCATTGAATCTTTGTCTCATTGGTGTTTCACATTTGGGATGAAGGTAGTTGGACTACCCTCACTTGAATCTGGTCCAGTCTTGGGGAAAATACTTGTCTGGTGATAGGCCAGAACCTATTCTGGGCTTACAACGGTCCAGCTTAGCCTACCTTTGGGCCTTTGAATCTGTCCATAGGAATGTTCAAAGTTGGAATTTGGTTGAGCCTTGTACCTTTCTTTGTCTCTTGGGTCATCAGTGTTTAACAAGTGTGACCAGGGTCGTCCCAAATTTGGACAAACCTCACTGAGTCTGGCCAACAGCGCTCCAAACCTAGAAGGTCCAGAGGGTAGTCCAGTTTCGGGAAAAGGGGTTGTCTGGTGGTGGGCTAAGGGTGGTCCTATTCTGGGCTTACAACGGTCCAGCTTGGCCTACCATTGGGCTAAGCGAGTCTGGATGTGGGGTGAAGGTGGTCTCAATTTGAACCAAGGGCAGTCTAACTTGAGCCAAGGCTCTGAATTTGTCCATAGGAATGTTCAAAGTTGGAATTTGGTTGATCCGCATTTTGGTGAAGTGTAGTCAGACTTAGGCTGTAGGTATGAGCCTAGTATCTTTATCTGTCTCTTGGGACAAGGGTTGTCCAAATTTGAAGTACGACCAGATCTGGTCGACAGGCTCCAGACTTGGAAGAGACGGGGTCCGGAGGGGTCGTACAGGAAAAAGGTTGTCTAGTGATGGGCTTAAAGCTGTATCTTTAGGTCAAGCATACCTGGATGTGAGCTGAGGGCAGTCTTGACTTGGACTAGGGGTCCATCTTAAGCCTAGGCTCTGCATCTGTCCATTGCCATGTCCAGATTTAGAACTAAGGCGACCCCTTTTGGTGAAGTACAGTCCAGTCCTGGGTTGTGGGTTGACTTGAGCCTTGTATCTTTATTTGTCTCTTGGAACAAGGGTTGTCCAAATTTGAGGTACGACCAAATTTGGACACCTGAGTCTGGCCACAGCGCTCCAACCCTAGAAGGTCCGGAGGGTAGTCCAGTTTTGGGGGAAAAGGTTGTGTGGTGATGGGCATAGTGACTGAGCTGGAACGAGACCAGCGTGATCCAAGTGTGGACCAAGAGTGGTCAGGGATTAGGGATTCATTTGATGCCGACAGTGATCTGGGGTGGTCCTGATGTGGGAAATGTCCAACACTGATCCAAATTTGAGACTGATCTGCTGATTTGGTTGAGGGTGTCCTGATTTAACCAAAGCTGGTAAAGTCTGATTGGGTGGAGGATGGTTGAACCTGGTTTGGGTACTGAACTGAGGTCTGGATTCAGGTGGTTGGACTGTTAAATGTAATCCAGCTAAATCCCGTTTGACGCACTCTGGATAGAAGACGCATGGTGGATCTCTGCGTACGTGTCCGTCTGCCTCCGTCCGTCCGTCCAATCGATGGGTCTGTAGTTCCTGTTCGTGGTTAGCAGCTGCAGCCTTCTTTGGCCGGCTGGCTGTCGGTGTTCAGGCGGCCTCCCTGCGGCGCAGACGGCTTGTGCTGGACTCCCGACTCGGCAGCGTTCAGGTCCAGACTGCCATCTTGGATGTTCTGGTAAATCCTCTTTGCCGCTTCTAGGAACGCCTCCTCCACGTTCTCCCCTCTGAGGAAGAGGAGGGAGGACAGAGGACGGAGACATTAAGATACAACAAATTTATTGAAGTGTCATTCGATACCAATTCACCAAGACCTCCCAGTTCATGTCAGATTTTCTTGAAAAAAATTAATGTGAAAACTTATATTAAATTCATGAGACCTTGTATAATTCCGTAACTCTACTCCAAATATTTTTTTAGAATTATTAAAAAAGTACTTTTTAATTTTTTATATATCTGCAATGAATTAATACTTTTCAATAAAAAAGTTTCAATGACATTAAAATCATTTTTCTTGTAAAAATATACAGTCAATATATCTTCCAAAGCAGGACCACATAACATCTAGATGTGATGGAACTATATTAATACTACAAAGAATATAAAAAAATAGTTGCAAGAAAGTGAAAACTAGTGTAGATATTAATTTTTGAAAATAAAAGAGTATTTGTTCGGGTAAAAGAATATTTATTTTTATAAATTTGATTACTGTAAAATATTCAGCAACAACTATTTACAAAAATACTATGGAGGAACCTGCCAAAATCAAAAACATATTAATAAATAAATGACTCAATAAATAAATATGTCATTAAATGTAGCAAAAATAATATTAAAATAAATGTAGCCATTAATTAATTGATAAAATGTGACATAAATTGCTATTTCTGTTTTCATTTCTTTTATTTCATTTATTATTATTTTATTTATTTTCAATTTATGTTTGCATTTAGTCTTTATTTATCTTTTATTTTGGATTTATTTATTTATTTTTGCATTCATTTTTATATATTTATTTATGCATTTATTTATTTATGCATGATTTTCTCTTTGCATTACATAAATAAATACACACATTCAAAAATAAATACAAAAATGAATGAATGAATGAATGAATTAATTAAAAATAAATGCATATATAAATAAATAAATAAAAACGCAAACAATTTTTTTTTTAAATAATGCAAAATAATTACATAAATAAATAAATAAATAAATGAAAGGGAAAATTAAACAGAAGAATAAATAAATAAGGGAATTAATACAAAGATAAATAAATAAAGAAGCAAATTAAAACAGAAATATCAATTTATGTCACATTTTATCAATTAATTAATGGCTACATTCATTTTTTATATTAGTTTTGCTGCATTTAATGACATATTTATTTATCGAGTCATTTATTTATTTTATTTATTTATTTTTGAGTTGAGAGTTGATTTTTGCTTGCCTGTTGAGTGAGATGGATAGTTGGAAGTGTGTGTGTGTGTGTGTGTGTGTGTGTGTGTGTGTGCGTGCGTGCGTGCGTGTGTACTTACGTCTTAGCGCTGGCCTCTAGAAACAGCAAACCTGATCAACAACAGGAAGTAGAAATCACAATTAATCTGATGTCTTGTTTTCATCTCTAATGCTCTCAGACACCATAACGAGACACCACCCTCCTCCTCACCGTTCTCCTCAGCGAACTGTTTGGCCTCCTCGTACGTCACGTCTCTCTGAGCCTCCAGGTCGGCCTTGTTACCGATCAGAATGATCACCTGGACACAAACACACACAGGTTTTGTTTGAAAACATAAAAACGTTACAAAAATGTCTCTTTATTTTAAAGTAATTGACTTTTCGGTGACTAAAACTATGAAGCATTTTCATCTTAAAACTAAATTTAAAATAGCTGCCGAAATTAACAGTTTCCAATAATAAATATATAATAATAAATATGTAATAATCCCATGTTGATAAGAGCAATAAATACTTGACTCACTGTGTTTGGGTTGGTCAGGTTCCTGGCGTCCGTCAACCAGCTGCTCAAGTGATTATAAGTACTTCTCCTGAACACACAGAGACACAAATAAAGTTATTCATCAACAGATCAGACTAATATGAAACCAACCAACCACATGACGACATCATCATCATCATCATCATCATCATGTACCTGGTGATGTCATAGACCATGAGGGCCCCGGCGGCCCCTCTGTAATAGGACCTGGTGACGGCCCTGAAGCGCTCCTGACCGGCCGTGTCCCAGATCTGCAGCTTCACCTTCTGACCGTGGACCTCCATGATCCTGGTCCCGAACTCCACCCCGATGGTGTGAGGGCAGTCCGCCATGACTACGCACACACACACACAGGAAATATACATCAATATGACCGTTAATATCTGACACACTAGTGAGCAGTGAGAGGTGGATGACAGAAGGAGAAGAGAAGAAGAAGAAGAAAGGACTCACATTTTTTCTCTGTGAACTGGTGCAGCAGACACGACTTCCCTACTCCCATATCACCTGGAAACAAGAGGTCAGAGGTCACACCGTCACCACGACAACTCAAACTGTTGACGTGAATCACTTCAGTTCATTTTTTACTTGTTACACTGAGTGAAACAGAGTCATGAGGTGAGAGGAAGTTGTTTTTCTCATTGTATATTCCCATTTACACAGGTGGAAAGTAACTAAGTACAGGTAAGTAGTTTACTGAAGAACACATTTGAAATGCTTTACATGAATATTTCCATTTTCTGCCACATTCTACCTCACTACATTTATCTGACAGATTGAGTTACTTTACAAATTAAGATTTTTACACACAAAACACATGAAGATTTCATAAAGTCAGATGTTTAGTTATAAATTAAACTTCCCAAACAGCTGAAACTATTAATCCATTAATCAATTAATCAACTTGTTGATTGACAGAAAATTAATGTGAAACTATTTTGCTGTTTGAAGTCGTTTATCCTGTAAAACCATTTAAATGTTCCATGGTTATATATAATGTATAATAATGTTATTAATGTTAATGTATTAGTAATAATGTTGAGGACTAAACAAACATTGTGATGGTGTCACTTTGGGCTCTGGGTCACTGTGACACCATTTATCACTATTTTCAATATTTTTACAAACCAATCAATCGATTAATGGAGAAAATAATCAGCACATTAATCCATAATGAAAATAATCATTAGTTAATACCAGCTCAACAACTACAACAGTAACATGCTGATTTTACATTAATGCAGTGCAGTAAAAAGTGAAATGTTTCCATCTGAGATGGAGTAGAAGTAGAAAGTAGGAGAACATGGAAATACTCAGGTTAAGCACCTCACAACTGTACTCGAGTAACAGTACTTAGTTTGATGTGTAGTTTGTAATGAGGACCCAGATGATGTTGATCTTTAGAAACAGCTTCAGTGTTAATAAATCAAACTCACCGATGATGATGTATTTGAAGATGTAGGAGTAGTTGTAAGGTGCGGCTGTCATCTTGATACTGGGAGGAAAAGAAAGAAGGATTTAAGAGTTTAAATAAAACTCAGAGTTCAGACAGACAATCCATATCAGCCCACATCAGCCCACATCAGTCCACATCGGCCCACATCCTGTCTGAGAGTCACGACGCTGAAGTCAGCTCCTGATTCACTAGTTGAGGTCGTGGTTGCACCGTAATAACACATTCTGAGCCGACACATACACGCACACTGTTGACGGTCCGCTGCCAGCCCTCTCTGACCTTTAAATGGTGCTACGATGTCCCGGGTGCCTCCGGACCCGATCTAACTACGTATCCACTTATATGATATTGGTGCTTCGGGCTCATTAATATCGTTAATATGTATATATGCTTGAATACAGGTTGGTGTGTGCCGGTGTTCACTAGTCTTGGAATTATAAACGTAATAATTATTACAATTTCATTATTTTGACATGTTTTTATCCATCTTTTAAACTGCTCATTTATTTATCTGTTCTTTATTCATCTATTCTTTTTTGAAAATACTGTTTTATCTACAAAGCGAGGCCCTGCAGAAAAGGTTTGGGAACCACGGAGTTGAGGGGAAAGTTAAACTTAATTTACATAAGCGACTGATTCTCCGTTTTTTTTTTTGCTCCTCTTTCTAGCGTTGTCAAAATGATTGACGTATTGATACTCAATATTCATCGATAATGAATATTAGAAATGGTTTCAATACTCATATTCCACAGTATCGATACACATGCCAACTGCTCTCTCTCCTCCCCAGCAGCGAATTGACGGACACAGGTATTTATCTTTTAATGAAAATCTAAAATGTTATGCCCTCAATGTTGAGAAAATGGTATTAAATATCGATATTTTTCAAGGTATTTTAATGAAGTTGGAAATTCCAGTATTGTGACACACTACCTCTTACTGTTGTGAAAGCCTGTTAGACTCTTTAGGTAAAGTTTCAACGCCGTCTGAAAAGTTTCAGATCTCTAAAAGCTTAAAAAAGGAAGCGAAAAAAGAGATTTCACTGTTTTTTCACATCTATACCACATTGGACCAGGTCCAGATCAAAAACCACGGGTGTATTTATTTATGTAATGCAAAGAGAAAATCATGCAAAAATAAATAAATAAATGCATAAATAAATATATAAAAATGAATGCAAAAATAAATAAATAAATTAAGAATAAATGCAAAAACAAATTAATACATACAATAAAATAATAATAAATAAAATGAAAATGAAAACAGAAATAGCAATTTATGTCACATTTTATCAATTAATTAATGGCTACATTTATTTTAATATTATTTTTGCTACATTTAATGACATTAATTTATTGAGTCATTTATTTATTAATATGTTTTTGATTTTGGCAGGTTCCTCCATAGTATTATAGTGATTAAAGAGCTAACTGCTGCTAGCTCTGTTAGCATGTTAGTCTGTTAGCATGTTAGTCTGCTAGCTCTGCTAGTATGTTAGCAGGTTAGTCTGTTAGCATGTTAGTCTGTCAGTCTGCTAGTCTGTTAGCAGGTTAGCATGTTAGTCTGTTAGTCTGCTAGCAGGTTAGCATGTTAGTCTGTTAGCAGGTTAGCATGTTAGTCTGTTAGCAGGTTAGCATGTTAGTCTGTTAGCAGGTTAGTCAGTCTGCTAGTCTGTTAGCAGGTTAGTCTGCTAGCAGGTTAGCATGTTAGTCTGTTAGCAGGTTAATCTGTTAGCATGTTAGTCTGTCAGTCTGCTAGTCTGTTAGCAGGTTAGTCTGTTAGCATGTTAGTCTGTCAGTCTGCTAGTCTGTTAGCAGGTTAGCATGTTAGTCTGTTAGTCTGCTAGCAGGTTAGCATGTTAGTCTGTTAGCATGTTAGTCTGTTAGTCTGCTAGTCTGCTAATCTGTTAGCAGGTTAGCATGTTAGTCTGCTAGTCTGCTAGCCATCACGTCCAAATCTGGACTAGATGATCACAGAGACTCTTTAAAACACAGTCATGTTGTGGAAACATTGCTATTTTTCGCATTTTCACAAATAGAATAAAGGTTTCACAAATGTGAAACTGTATCCTAAAGAGTCTCTGACTTCTCTGGGATCATCTGGTCCAGATTCGACCAGGCCAAGTGAAGTGGTTTTTCATCTGTGAAATCTCCCACCTTTGTTTTGCATTTTCATATATATATATTAAAGGTTTCACAAATGTGAAACTGTGTTTTAAAGAGTCTCCGACTTCTCTGGGATCATCTGGTCCAGATTTAACCAGTCTACATGTAGTGGGTTTTCACCTAGACCTGGTCTAAAGGGTCTACATGTGAAAACAAGCAGTGAAATCTCCCCGAAGCAGCCGGCTAGGCTAACGCACAGCTAGGCTAACAGTGTGACAGCAGTCTGAAACAGCATCAGCTGACTTCCTCCAAACAGAAACACCTCTCAGTTAGCTTAGCTCCAGAGCTAACCGGCTAACAGCTGCAGAGCTGTCAACGCCTTGCTATCAGGCTAACAGGCTAACATGCTATCAGGCTAACAGGCTATCAGGCTATCAGGCTAACATGCTAACAGGCTAACATGCTATCAGGCTATCAGGCTAACAGGCTATCAGGCTATCAGGCTAACATGCTATCAGGCTAACAGGCTAACATGCTATCAGGCTATCAGGCTAACATGCTATCAGGCTAACAGGCTATCAGGCTAACAGGCTAACATGCTAACAGGCTAACAGACTGACAGGCTAACAGACTGACAGGCTAACATGCTATCAGGCTAACAGGCTAACATGCTATCAGGCTAACAGGCTATCAGGCTATCAGGCTAACATGCTAACAGGCTAACATGCTATCAGGCTATCAGGCTAACATGCTATCAGGCTAACATGCTAACAGGCTATCAGGCTATCAGGCTAACATGCTATCAGGCTAACATGCTATCAGGCTATCAGGCTAACATGCTAACAGGCTATCAGGCTAGCAGACTGACAGGCTAACAGACTGACAGGCTAACATGCTATCAGGCTATCAGGCTAACATGCTATCAGGCTAACAGGCTATCAGGCTAACATGCTATCAGGCTAACAGGCTATCAGGCTAACAGGCTAAGAGACTGACAGGCTAACAGGCTAACAGACTGACAGACTGACAGGCTAACAGACTAACAGGCTAACAGGCTAACAGGCTGACAGACTGACAGGCTAACAGACTGACAGGCTAACATGCTATCCGGCTAACAGGCTAACATGCTAACAGACTGGCAGACTGACAGACTGACAGGCTAACAGACTGACAGACTGACAGGCTAACAGGCTAACAGGCTGACAGGCTAACAGGCTAACAGGCTGACAGACTGACAGGCTAACAGACTAGCAGGCTAGCAGGCTAACATGCTAACAGACTAGCAGACTAGCAGACTAGCAGACTGACAGGCTAACAGGCTGACAGACTGACAGGCTAACAGACTGACAGACTGACAGACTGACAGGCTGACAGACTGACAGACTGACAGGCTAACAGGCTAGCAGGCTAACAGGCTAACATGCTAACAGACTAGCAGACTAGCAGACTAACCTGCTAACAGACTAACATGCTAACAGGCTAACAGACTAACATGCTAACAGACTAACATGCTAACAGACTAGCAGACTAACAGACTAACATGCTAACATGCTAACAGACTAGCAGACTAGCAGACTAGCAGACTAACAGGCTAACATGCTAACAGGCTAACATGCTAACAGACTAACATGCTAACAGACTAGCAGACTAACCTGCTAACAGACTAACATGCTAACAGGCTAACATGCTAACAGACTAACATGCTAACAGACTAGCAGACTAGCAGACTAACAGACTAACATGCTAACATGCTAACAGACTAGCAGACTAGCAGACTAACAGGCTAACAGGCTAACATGCTAACAGACTAGCAGACTAGCAGACTAACCTGCTAACAGACTAACATGCTAACAGGCTAACATGCTAACAGACTAACATGCTAACAGACTAGCAGACTAGCAGACTAACAGACTAACATGCTAACAGACTAGCAGACTAGCAGACTAACAGGCTAACAGGCTAACAGACTAACAGGGTAACAGGCTAACAGACTAACAGGCTAACACCAGCAGACTAACAGACTAGCAGACTAACAGGCTAACACCAGCAGACTAACAGACTAGCAGACTAACAGACTAACAGGCTAACAGGCTAACAGGCTAAAAGGCTAACAGACTAACAGGCTAACACCAGCAGACTAACAGCTAACAGACTGACAGACTAACATGCTAACAGACTAACCTGCTAACAGACTAACATGCTAACAGACTAACCTGCTAACAGACTAACCTGCTAACAGACTAACCTGCTAACAGACTAACATGCTAACAGACTAACAGACTAACATGCTAACAGACTAACCTGCTAACAGACTAACCTGCTAACAGACTAACCTGCTAACAGACTAACATGCTAACAGACTAACATGCTAACAGACGAACATGCTAGCAGACTAACAGACTGACAGACTAACAGACTAGCAGGCTAACAGGCTGACAGACTGACAGGCTAACAGACTAGCAGGCTAGCAGGCTAACATGCTAACAGACTAGCAGACTAGCAGACTAGCAGACTGACAGGCTAACAGGCTGACAGACTGACAGGCTAACAGACTGACAGACTGACAGACTGACAGGCTGACAGACTGACAGACTGACAGGCTAACAGGCTAGCAGGCTAACAGGCTAACATGCTAACAGACTAGCAGACTAGCAGACTAACCTGCTAACAGACTAACATGCTAACAGGCTAACAGACTAACATGCTAACAGACTAACATGCTAACAGACTAGCAGACTAACAGACTAACATGCTAACATGCTAACAGACTAGCAGACTAGCAGACTAGCAGACTAACAGGCTAACATGCTAACAGGCTAACATGCTAACAGACTAACATGCTAACAGACTAGCAGACTAACCTGCTAACAGACTAACATGCTAACAGGCTAACATGCTAACAGACTAACATGCTAACAGACTAGCAGACTAGCAGACTAACAGACTAACATGCTAACATGCTAACAGACTAGCAGACTAGCAGACTAACAGGCTAACAGGCTAACATGCTAACAGACTAGCAGACTAGCAGACTAACCTGCTAACAGACTAACATGCTAACAGGCTAACATGCTAACAGACTAACATGCTAACAGACTAGCAGACTAGCAGACTAACAGACTAACATGCTAACAGACTAGCAGACTAGCAGACTAACAGGCTAACAGGCTAACAGACTAACAGGGTAACAGGCTAACAGACTAACAGGCTAACACCAGCAGACTAACAGACTAGCAGACTAACAGGCTAACACCAGCAGACTAACAGACTAGCAGACTAACAGACTAACAGGCTAACAGGCTAACAGGCTAAAAGGCTAACAGACTAACAGGCTAACACCAGCAGACTAACAGCTAACAGACTGACAGACTAACATGCTAACAGACTAACCTGCTAACAGACTAACATGCTAACAGACTAACCTGCTAACAGACTAACCTGCTAACAGACTAACCTGCTAACAGACTAACATGCTAACAGACTAACAGACTAACATGCTAACAGACTAACCTGCTAACAGACTAACCTGCTAACAGACTAACATGCTAACAGACTAACATGCTAACAGACGAACATGCTAGCAGACTAACAGACTGACAGACTAACAGACTAGCAGGCTAACAGGCTAACATGCTAACAGACTAGCAGACTAACAGACTGACAGACTAACAGACTAGCAGGCTAACATGCTAACAGACTAACCTGCTAACAGACGAACATGCTAACCTGCTAACAGACTAACATGCTAGCAGACTAACAGACTAGCAGGCTAACAGGCTAACATGCTAACAGACTAACATGCTAACAGACTAACATGCTAACAGACTAACATGCTAACATACTAGCAGACTAGCAGGCTAACAGACTAACAGGCTAACAGACTAACAGGCTAACAGACTAACAGGCTAACAGACTAACAGGCTAACAGACTAACATGCTAACAGACTAGCAGACTAGCAGGCTAACAGACTAACAGGCTAGCAGGCTAGCAGACTAACAGGCTAACAGACTAACAGGCTAGCAGACTAACAGGCTAGCAGACTAACAGGCTAGCAGACTAACAGGCTAACAGACTAACAGGCTAACAGACTAACAGGCTAGCAGACTAACAGGCTAACAGACTAACAGGCTAGCAGACTAACAGGCTAGCAGACTAACAGGCTAACAGACTAACAGGCTAGCAGACTAACAGGCTAACAGACTAACATGCTAACAGGCTAACAGCTAACATGCTAACAGCTAACACCAGCAGGCTAGCAGGCTAACACTAGCTGTAGACTGACAGACTGAAATGCTAACAGCTAACAGGCTAACAGACTAACAGGCTAACACCAGCAGGCTAGCAGCGGTTAGCTGTCTGATCTCATCAGTAGTGTAATGATGGTGTGATGCAGCAGACAGCAGGGTGAGGTGCTGCTGTTTTACCTTCAGTCTGGAGTCTGTCTGACCAATGGACCTGATTAAACTCCTGGTTGAAGAGCTGGTAGTACCGGGTTGTTCTGGTAGTACCGGGTTGTTCTGGTAGTACCGGGTTGTTCTGGTGTTTCTGGTAGTACCGGGTTGTTCTGGTAGTTCTGGTAGTACCGGGTTGTTCTGGTAGTTCTGGTAGTACCGGGTTGTTCTGGTGTTTCTCTGGTTAGCTGTTAGCCGGCTGCTGATCCGTCAGAACCTCTCCCTCTTCCGTGATGCTTCTTCTCCAGCGAGAATCACGGGACACATCGCGAGATTAAGAGCTAACTATCGCCCCCCAGCGGACGAGAGGAGGAGGACAGCCACACAGACTCTGACAGTGGTTCAGTTTAATCTATTATAGTGTAGCCTAAATATTATTATTATTCTGACATATGCACAGTGGTGGAAGAAGTATCAAGATATTTTTTATGTAAAACCCCGTAATATTAAAGGGATGGTTGTGGTGTTTTGTAGTAGGTTTGTATGAGGTTCTTATCCATAGAAGGTGTTTTATTATATGGAGGACGGAACCTGCTAAAATATATATATATATAAAAAAAAGAATAAATAAATAAATTACTCGATAAATAAATAAATAAATATATCATTAAATGTAGTAAAAATAATATTAAAAATAAATGTAGCCATTAATTAATTGATAAAATGTGACATAAATTGATGTTTCTGTTTTAATTTGCTTCTTTATTGTCTATCTTTGTATTAATTCCATTATTTATTTACTCTTCTGTTTAATTTTAATTTTTATATTTATGTATTGTTTTTATACATTTTTGCATTAATTAATTAATTAATCAATTAATTTTTTTTTTCATTTATTTATTTTAGCATTTATTTTTTAATGTATGTATTTATTTATGTATTCATGCTATTATTTTATTTATGCACAATATCCCCTTTGCATTTCAATTGATAAAATGTGACATAAATTGATATTTCTGTTTTAATCGGCTTCTTTATTTGTCTATCTTTTTATTAATTCCCTTATTCATTAACTCTTCTGTTAAATTTTCCCTTTTATTTATTTATGTAATTATTATTTTTAAATGTATTTTTTATTTTTTATATTTATTTTTAAATGTATGTTTTTACTTATGTATTTAAGCATTTACTTATTTATTTATGCATGATTTTCCCTTTGCATTTCACTCCTTATTTATTTCCCCAAACGTATTTATTTCTGTATTCTTTTCTTTATACATTTCTGCCTTGTTATGCAAATGAGGGGGCTGTAAATAAATAAATTAAAAAATAATAAATTAAAAAATTAATACAAATAAATAGATAAATGAATAAAAGGGAAAATTAAACAGAAGAATAAATAAATAAGGGAATATGGCATGTGTTATAAAGCACTCTTTTACAAGTAAAATCAAAAACAATATGTAAAATTCAGTTTTTAATAGTACAATATCATTTTACAGTTTAGTCTGACATCAACAAAGAAACGTTCTCCTGAGATTATTATAAAAATCCAGTAAATATAAAAATGATACAAACAAGTGACCGACATGGAAATAAACATGAATCATCAAGTGTATATAATAACATATAATAACATATAATAACATATAATAACATATAATAACATATAATAACAGTGTGCAGATCAACGTGAGAACAGATATAAAACTGTTTCAGTTAAGACATCAAGGAGATCAGGTGGGATTAAACTAAACACAACTAATTAAAAAACAAATCAACAACAATAAATCAAGACAAAACACACCTGACAGAGTTCAGACTCTCTCTGTGGAAATAAAGAAAGACGTGACTGCGGCTCATTTGGTTCAAAGCTCCTAGAACAACAGGAAGTACACTAAAAAAGACATATTGTTTGTCCTCTAAAGGACTAAAATGAACCCGGATTAGTGGTTAACAGGACATGTTGATAAAGAAAGTTTAGTGTGAGTGATTTTATGTGTTCAGTCTATGAAAACTACCAACAGCAGTTTGGAAATGTCCAAAAGCAGTCGGTCGCTTTGATGATGATGATGATGATGATGATGATGGTGATGATGATGATGATGATGATGATGATGATGATGATGATGATGATGATGGTGTCAAGCAACAGCTTTGGTTTCCCATTCCTGTGAGAACAGAAACACAATGACTGACTGATGACTGAGACAGATTGGCCTGGTCACCAGAAATAATGTTGGTATTGTTGCCGACCTTTAACCTTTGACCTTTGACCTTTCAGAAGCAGTATTCTGCAGCTGACATCAGTGTTTGAGTGAAACTCACCTTCCTCCTCTGGAAAACCTTCCCGTGTTCGATGAAGAGCGCTGAAGGAGCTCGTCTCAGAGACGTTTTAGCCGACGCCGTCCGTCGCAGCAGAGGGTTCAGGAAACCCGCCTGGACCAGCAGAGAATAGCAGAGACCAGTAGAGGTTACAGTTGAGACCAGCAGAGACCAGCAGAGACCAGTGAGGATGTCAAAACCAGTGTGATCCAGTTACAGAACATGTAAACATTAACTGATGCTCTGAATCCGCATCAAGATGAAGGTTTTTAAATGTTTTATTGATTTGTATGTATGAATGTGTATAGCCTAGATATGTACAGTAGATGTGTGTATTTATTTATTTTATTTATTTAATATTTTCTTTTATTATAGGTTAGGTTTATTATTAGTAATATGTTATATACAGCATGCTATTATCACTATTTTACTTGTGTATATATATATACATATGTATATGTATATACATATGTATATATATATTTAATAAAGTTTGATGTGACGTGGAGGAGAGGGAACAGTTGTTGACTGTGTTTTGAAGAACATCGGGTTGGACACTGCTGGTAAAATAAAAGCCATGATATAAAGTATTGGTAAGTTTGTATATCGTTTTTTGGAGAACGTCAGAACAATTCAGATAATTTAGCAGCCAGTAGTAGTAGCTAAAGTATATCAGAAATATTTTATATACATATACTTATATACTGAATGAAGTGTGTTCTCGTCTGTGCTGCATTTTCATGTGAATAAATCTTAGTTTAGAGATGTTTGTTTTTCCCACCTGAGCGCGCTCGCTGCATATGGCCAGCGACTGTCTAAAAGAGGTGCGCTTGTTTTGCTTCCCGGCAGACGTCAGGTTGACCTCTGACCCCGCCCTCAGCTGCACCGACCTCTTCCCGGTCAGCTCCAGCTTCTGGACGCCTCGCTCCACCTCCACCGACTTCCTGTCTGGAACGCACAAACAAACGGTCAACCATAACTTTATTTATATACGCTGTAAGCTGTACGTTCGTACGACAGGAAAGACACGAGGAAGAGAGACAAAGTATCAGGTAGCAGAGCAACTATCACAGGGGTAATTAAATATGAATGTAAAAACAATAAAATGAATTAGTACAAACACACAAAAAACTAAACAAAAACCAAAATAAATAACAAAAGCATCAGAATGAAGAATTAAAAGCAGCTTTATAAAAGTGTGTTTTGAGGCAACAGTTCCTATGATATCCTACAAAAAGCTAAACCTAAAGAAGCCGTTTCATTCAGTTTTACGTGTTAGAACGAGTTGCTTTTGCTTTTTATTGTTTCCTTAAGAAAAAATACTACAACAACCTAAACCACAACAAATAAAAAAATATGTAATATACTGTAAATTGAGAAACAAACTATTTGAAAACAAAATAGGAGAGAATTTTTTTTTAATAATCATAATACTAAAATTAAAATTATAAATTAATTAATAGAAATTATAAAACAAATATAATTATTTTTTATTTTATTTCATGAATAACAATAAATGAATAGATAATCATAAATAAATATAAATACATAAAAATAAATAAATGAATAAAATAAATTCACACCACCAGATTCCCAGCACCTACTTATATCCCTGTGGTACCGCCACCCGTACAGAATAGATATACACAAATAAATAAATAATAAATGCAAAAATAAATCAATGTAAAAATGTATAAAAAGAATACATAAATAAATAAATAAAAGGAAGAATAAAGACATAGGGGAATTAATACAAAGATAAATAAATATAGAAGCAAATTAAAACAGAAATATCAATTTATGTCACATTTGATCAATTCATTAATGGCTACATTTATTTGTAATATTATTTTTGCAACATTTAATAACATGTTTATATATTTATTTATGGAGTCATTTATTTTTTAATTTTTTTCATTTTGGCAGGTTCTGTCCTCCATACCTACTGACCCACATCTATGAGGCTTATAACCAGCGATAACACACATTTAATGAGCTGATAACAGTCGAATCGGGAGACTCAGATCAGTGTGAACGTTTTTATCAGCTCAGATCTTCTCTCATCTGATGCCTGAACAGGTTTTAGTGAGAAAATGAACCTGAAACTGTGAAAGTCTTCATGTTTTTAAGAGTTTCTTTGCTAGCGGAGACTCACTGTGGCCGGTGAAGACAGCGTTGCTGTAGGTCACTGAGTCTCTGGACGACACCGAGCTGCAGCGGTCTGAATCCTGAGAGCTGAGCAGCTGAAACATCATAAATATTACATCATATCAATAAATAATAAATGAAACATTTTAAAACCTTTTCTTCATTCACTACACTAGTTTTTTTTATTTTTGGGTCTATTTTGCTTCAATAACACGCGTTCTTTCAGACTAGTGGAAAGAAAACATTTATTTTACTACTTTGTCTGCTTGTGTTTGTAGATTTCTCCTAAATTCACCAACAGTTACCGTTAGATAACGCCTCATTTACATATTTAAACATCACATTTCAGAAAACTTGTAATAGAAAAACATAACTGTCTTAATGTTAGTAATCAACTGGGGAAGTTCCATGGTGATATCTATTAGTTCAACCCGTAGTGTCTTCACTTAATGTATGAAATTTAACAATCCATATCTTTAAAGAGTGTTTTCTCAGATTCTGAACTTCAGCAGCTCGAACATCCACCAAAACTCTCCACTTTCATTCCTCTCTATATTCTGAAGGTTCATGTATCGCTGACTACAGAGTAATCTATTACACAGGTAGTGACTGAGTGGTTCAACCGTGCGGAGTGTACCATGTGCTCCAGTACGGGGGTGTTGGAGTAGATGGGCTGGTCCGGGCCGGTTCCACTCAGATGGAACGGGTCGTCCATGTAGGTGTTAGAGGAGGGAAACCTTCGAATCTGAAGCCCACTGAGGAGGAAGAGGAGGAGAGAAACAATATAACACTGAAGGAGGAGGAGGAGGAGGAGGAGGAGGAGGAAGAGGAAGAGGAGGAGGAGGAGGAGGAGAGAAACAATATAACACTGAAGGAGGAGGAGGAGGAGGAAGAGGAGGAGGAGAGAAACAATATAACACTGAAGGAGGAGGAGGAGGAGGAAGAGGAGGAGGAGAGAAACAATATAACACTGAAGGAGGAGGAGGAGGAGGAGGAGGAGGAGGAGAGAAACAATATAACACTGAAGGAGGAGGAGGAGGAGGAAGAGGAGGAGGAGAGAAACAATATAATGCTGAAGCAGGAGGAGGAGGAGGAGGAGGAGGAAGAGGAGAGAAACAATATAATACTGAAGGAGGAGGAGGAAGAGGAGGAAGAGGAGGAGGAGGAGGAAGAGGAGAGAAACAATATAATACTGAAGAAGAACACTGCACTGTAAACATACTGTGTTACAGTAACAGTACTAATACCACATTGTAAAAATCCACTGATTAAGTGATTAACGGTTTCAGTTGTACTTGTGTAAGCTGTTGGGAAGTTTACAAGAAAATATCTGATGTTATTAACTCTTAATGTGTTTTGTGTGTAAGAGACTCCGTTACCTGAGAGCTCCACCTGTACTAAGAGACTCCGTTACCTGAGAGCTCCACCTGAGTGATCCTGAGTGTTGGCAGCAGCTCCGTCCTGCAGCAGCTTCAACCATCGCTCCTTCTCACCTGAGCTACTCACCTGAATGAAGCAAGGAAGGAAGGAAGGGAGGTAGCAAGGAAGGAAGGAAGGACACATGAAAATCTGAATGAATTCAAATGAATGACTTCCTGTTTTGTTCTCCAGCTCACCTCCAGCATGGCCACCTGGTCACCGAGCATGCTCAGTGTGATCCTGTATGAGCGGTCGGTGTCGGGCCCGGCTCTGACATCACATCCTCTGAGCTGGACGGTGTACTGAGGCGACCTCTTCACCTCCTCCTCCTCCTCCTCTTCCTCTCCGAACATGTTGAGTAAACCCTGCTCCACCCGACACAGTAAATTCTGCCACTGACAGTTCATCAGCACGCTCAGGACACCTGCCAATCAAAGGTCAGAGGTCACTCTAACAGGACTGAATTAAAGGAGCTGTTTCTGTACATCATGACCAACCAGTGGTGGAAAGTAATAAGTACATTTACTTTACTTTAGTATTTCTATTTATTTAATAGTTAAAGTTACTTATCAGATTAAGATTTTACAAACTAAATTTAGAAAATCAGTTTTATGGTCACATATACAGTCATACACACTACAGCACGGAGTGAAATTCTGCCTGGTTCCAGAACAAATCGAACAAATAAAAATGAATCGAACAAATAGATCAAATAAGTACAAAATTAATCTAGCAATTAAATTAAATAAAATAGAAAATGAATCTAAAAAATAGATAAAATTAAATAAAAATAATCAAACAAACAGATAAAATAAAAAAATAATAATCTAACAAATAAATGAAATAAAATAATAATCATACAAATAGATATAATAAAATAAAAATGAATCTAACAAATAGATAAAATAAAATAAAAGTTAATCTAATAAATAGATAAAATTAATAGAACATAATCTAACAAATAGTTCAAATAATGTAAAAATGAGTCTAACAAATAGATAAATAAATAAAAAATAGCTAAAATAAAATTAATTAAATGAAACTGTGAAACAATGACACAATATAATCAGTAAAATAGTGCATAAAATAAATAAAAGTATATAAAATATGATGCATTAATATTACAGATTAAACAACCCGACAGTATATGAAGCAGATAAAATGAGCTCCACCTCGACCAGCTACAACATTTAAACATTATTAATAATGATAATAAACACTAACAGAGGCCAGAGGTCTGTCTGAGGAGTACTTTTACTTTTGGTACTTTAAGTACATTTTGGTTGCTCATACTTCTTTATCAGTAAACTCAGACTCCAGCTGAGGCTGAATGTCTGCAGCTCTGCAGGAATCTGATCATAAACTAAAGTGTTGGACACATTAACATGTTGACCTGATTCTTCTTAAACACTGCAGCTCTCACAGTCTTTCTCCAGCATAGAGACTTTAATAATAATAATAATAATAATAATAATAATAATAATAATAATAATAATAATAATAATGATAATAATAATAATAATAATAATATAATAATAATAATAATGATAATAATAATAATAATAATAATAATAATAATAATAATAATAATAATAATGATAATAATAATAATAATAAAAATAATAATAATAATGATAATAATAATAATAATAATAATAATAATAATAATAATAATAATAATAATAATGATAATAATAATAATAATAATAATAATAATAATAATAATAATAATAATAATAAGTAATGATTTCAGTACCTTTGTGTTTGTGTTGGCTGCAGCCGGCTGCAGGTTTCTCCTCCTCAGAGTCAGTCTGGACTGTACTGGACTGAAGAGACAACATGGACACAAACATTAATATTTATTATGAATAGGTGAATCCTTTTTATTTATTATTGTGTCATATATATAACTACCTTATAAGACACCATAAATTAATTCGAGCCAGGACCAGAAAACTGCGTATACATTAATAAACAACAGAGATGAATAATAAAAAACAACTAAAGCATCTTTCCATCAGTGTCTACAAGAATACTCAGAATATAATCTGAATAAATACTAATTAAATAATCCATCTTTCCTTCTCTTTCAGGCTTTTGAGACAAAGTGAAACACATCACAATTTAACAGCCGTTCCAAGTTAGATTTTATAAACATATTTCAGTCCTATAAGACGGGCTGGGCGATATGGACAATCTATCTCAATATAGGTCATTTCATATCTCAATAAAGATATACTATATATCACAATATAGAATGTTTTCTGGTAATTCAATAAATAAATAGTCGATATGAAATAACCACATGGTAAAAGCTATTTTAGTTTTTCTCCTGTGTGAATTAAATACTTGAGAAATGAAAAGTATTTTCTCATTTAATTAAGAACTTTAGTGCAAAATGAACACAACAGTTTTAGGTGAAATTATAATATATATATACTGGAAAAACAAAGTTCGGAAACTTGTGTTTGGTGGATTATTTCTCTGTTGTATCAATGCTAATGGTCATTGTATTTTAAATCATTGGAAAGCCTGTTTATTTACCTTCACAATGATGTCACACTTGTAAGGATCATGCATTTGTGGGATGAGCAGCACAGCTGATTATGTGGGGAGCGCTCAAGAACAATGTTCCAAAATGCTCCGTCAATGGTAAACAGTGTATTCTCATAAGGCTACCAGGAAGCCTGCAATGACTGCCCTTCACCGTCAGGCCCGTTGGCGCAGGTGTCGACAACACAGACAATGGAACCTGAACATGTGGGGGAATGTCATGTTCAGTGATGAGTCCAGGTTCTGTCTGCCAAAGTTGGATGGCAGGGTGAAAGTATGGAGACGACGCGGAGAACGCTATGCTGATTGTTGAACCGATGGAGTAACAGCTTTTGGTGGGGGCAGTGTCATGGTGTGGGGGGGCATCTCCCTCACTGGTAAAACAAGGCTTCTCATCATTGAAGGCCATCTCAATGCAGGGAGATATCAGGATGAGATTCTGCAGCCAGTGGCGATCCCATATCTCCACAATCTGGGACCTAACTTCATCCTCCAAGAAACAACGCCCCCCCCCCACAGAGCCAGGGTTATCACAGACTACCTCCACAATGTGGGAGGAGAGAGAATGGAACGGCCTGCCAAGAGTCCACACCTCAACCCAATTCAACACTTGTAGGATCAGCTTGGGCGTGCTGTACGTGTTAGAGTGACCAACACAACCACGCTGGCTGACCTGCACCGAATCCTGGTTGAGGAATGGAACGCCATCCCACAGCAACGTGTGACCAGGTTGGTGACCAGCATGAGGAGGAGGTGCCAGGCTGTTGTGGCTGCGTATGGATCTTCCACCTCTACTGAGGCTCCTGACGGTGGATTAAATGAATAAAGTGTAAAATAGCCAATATGTCTTGTTTGTTCCTTGTTACTGATAGAGAGTTCAATCATCCAATCCACCAAACAACTCAAAACAAGAGTCAACACCAACAGGAGAATACACTGTTTACCATTGACGGAGCATTTCGGCAAATTTTTCTTGGGCGCTACCCACATCATCAGCTGTGCTGCTCATCCCACAAATGCATGATCCTTACAAGTTGGACATCATTGTGAAGGTAAATAAACAGGCTTTCCAATGATTTAAAATACAATGACCATTAGCATTGATACAACAGAGAAATAATCCACCAAACACAAGTTTCCAAACTTTGTTTTTCCAGTTTATATTTATATATATATATATATATATATATATATATATAGACAGCCCTCCATACTACAATAGCTGACACTTCTAAATATCAAATTATTCATTTATATAATTTTAATTTCTCCCTAATTATTACCACCTTGTTATTTCTTCTCAGAATATTTAGTACTTGTATCAGTACAATTATTATTTTATTTATTTATTTTTCCCCCCTTACATGCACAATCGTAGACGTAAACATGTGTGCCACATTTAACAGATTCCCCCTTAAACACTAAGGGGGGTAATTACTCTAATTTAAGTCACATTAACTACAAGATGTTATTATCAGAATTATTATGACTATTATTTCATCCTGTTTTTGGTTTGTTCTGCTCTCCCAGCCCTACAGCACCTATAAGACTCAAACACACCTTCATGAGACACTTTATGTTGGTCTTTATGTGAGTGGTTTAGTGTAACGTAACGTGTGACAGGGTTAGTGAATATACTGTATTATATATGGAGGAGGTCTCACCCTGCAGGACAGCAGCGGCTCTGATCTGATCTCCACTTCAGCTCCAACACTCACCTCCTCTATCACCTGCAGACACACACATGAACAACACAGCTCATTATATACTGTATTTTACTGTCAATGCACACAGTATGCAGTATTCACCCTGGAGGAACAGTGTGGATGTATGAACATCAGTGTTGTGAACTACTTTATATAAAGTTATAGTTTAGTCCAGTTTTCTGGACTAAATTCAAATCTTGTTAATTCACACTGAACACACCTGAATGCACCACGATGTACCTGCTCTACAGCACAGTCATGTTCATCTATATGTTAATCAGGGTCTTAATCTATATGTGCACCTTTTCCATGTTGCTGTTTATTTACTTCAGGTTCTATTTCTCCAACGGTGCAAAAACGTAAGGATTAGGGTAAATGTAGTGCAGTAAAAAGTACAATATTTCCCTCTGAGATGTAGTGGAGTAGAAGTAGAGCATAAAAAGAAGTACTTCAAACTTGTACGTCAGCGAAGTATGTGAGTAAATTAACATAGTTACATGCCACCACTGGTGAATACAACATACTGAGTGTTAGTAATGAGAGAAGTGTGATGATGTTCAGTGTGATGATGTTCAGTGTGATGATGTTCAGTGTGATGATGTTCAGTGTGATGTTCAGTGTGATGTTCAGTGTGATGATGTTCAGTGTGATGATGTTCAGTGTGATGTTCAGTGTGATGATGTTCAGTGTGATGATGTTCAGTGTGATGTTCAGTGTGATGTTCAGTGTGATGTTCAGTGTGATGATGTTCAGTGTGATGTTCAGTGTGATGATGATCAGTGTGATGTTCAGTGTGATGTTCAGTGTGATGATGTTCAGTGTGATGATGTTCAGTGTGATGTTCAGTGTGATGATGTTCAGTGTGATGTTCAGTGTGATGTTCAGTGTGATGATGTTCAGTGTGATGTTCAGTGTGATGTTCAGTGTGATGATGTTCAGTGTGATGTTCAGTGTGATGATGTTCAGTGTGATGTTCAGTGTGATGTTCAGTGTGATGATGTTCAGTGTGATGTTCAGTGTGATGTTCAGTGTGATGATGTTCAGTGTGATGATGTTCAGTGTGATGATGTTCAGTGTGATGTTCAGTGTGATGTTCAGTGTGATGATGTTCAGTGTGATGTTCAGTGTGATGATGTTCAGTGTGATGATGTTCAGTGTGATGATGTTCAGTGTGATGATGTTCAGTGTGATGTTCAGTGTGATGATGTTCAGTGTGATGATGTTCAGTGTGATGTTCAGTGTGATGATGTTCAGTGTGATGATGTTCAGTGTGATGATGTTCAGTGTGATGATGTTCAGTGTGATGTTCAGTGTGATGATGTTCAGTGTGATGATGTTCAGTGTGATGATGTTCAGTGTGATGATGTTCAGTGTGATGTTCAGTGTGATGATGTTCAGTGTGATGATGTTCAGTGTGATGTTCAGTGTGATGATGTTCAGTGTGATGTTCAGTGTGATGATGTTCAGTGTGATGTTCAGTGTGAAGATGATCAGTGTGTGTCTGACCCTTCTCCACTCGTCGGCCTGCTGGTAGCTGTTGTAGCCCAGCACCAGCGTCTCTGAGCCCAGTAGAACCAGTTTGAGCTGGTGCTGGATCTTCCTGTTGCTCTTTGACTTGTAGTGAAGCTGACAGCCGCGCAGGTTCAACTCCAGCTGAGGCAGCAGGTCCTGGGCACACTTATAGCACTGACACACACACACACACACACACACACACACACACACACACACACACACAGAGTCAGTCAGTGGTGTCCATAAATAATCAAATAAAACACGTGTCCTTCCTTTAGTTCAGTTTAGTTTCTCTTTAGTCTCACCAGCAGCACGTCACTCCGGATGATGAACAGCTGTTTGGTCCACTGTCCGAGCCACTTCCTCTTCCACAGGTAACCACAGAGGCGTGACTCGGGGGCGGGTCTTAGGCAGGGCTGGGAGGCGCTCCATTGGATGTAGTGAGCTCTGTCCTTCGCCGGCTCCTCGTCATCGTCATCTTCCTCCCCGTACGACTCGTAGTGGCTGCTGTCTGACTCCGCCTTCTCTGAGGGACAGACGGAGAACACTTTTCAGACTTTTTTTCGAAATTTTTTTGGACATTTTTTAGCGTAAGTTTGGAGCGTTATCTAACCTCCTTCATGACCAGCTAGTATGACATGGTTGGTACCGATGGATTCATCAGGTTTTATAGTTTACTATGATACCAGTATCTGACTTTTCTTCTGCCTTTTTTTTTTTTTCCATTTTTCGGACAGTTTTTGGACATTTTTCTGACTTACTTTTTTTTGGCATCGGAAACCAACGCACAGGGTTCCCCTCTAGCGTTACTGTTGGACGGACCAGGTTACATGCATAGTGTCCTTTCAAAATAAACTTCTGTTTTAACAGGAAGTTAGGTTTAGGCAACACAAGCACTTAGGTAGGGTTAGGAAACGGTCGTGGTTGACGTTAACTTCACTGACTAACGACTCACGTGACTCAGGACCGACGATACCGACAAGTCAACGTTACTTTTAATTTCACACGGGGACACGGACAGCGGTCTCCTGGTTGAAAGTCCTGTGTTTGTTTGACCGTCCATCTCCCTCCCTCCCGCCCGCCATTAGCAGACTCTCACGCTATTAATACTGCGTCACTTGCTCCGACCTTCGAACAACGCTAGTAGTAATAGTTGAAAGCCCAGTTCTTCACATACTGTCGCTAAAAGGCGCCTCCGTGCGTCGGTCTCCGAGGCCGAGGGGTGCTGACCAAACGGCGGTAATTTGAGAAGTTGGGAGAATGGGCTGGTTTTTATTAACGTTTTTACAACATGTGTATGTGTGTGTGTATGTGTGTGTGAGTGTGTGTGTGTGTGTGTGTGTGTGTGTGTGTGTGTGTGTGTGTGTGTGTGTGTGTGTGTGTGTGTGTGTGTGTGTGTGTGAGTGTGTGTGTGGGTACCAGTGTTAGACGTGGTCGTGTCAGGTAGGTACGGTTCAGCCTCCTCGTAGGTATCTTCATCATCATCATCACCTCCTGGACCTCCTGGAGGGAGGGGCGGCACCACGAGGCCCTGGATGGAGGGATGGAGGGATGGATGGAGGGATGGATGGAGGGATGGAGGGATGGATGGAGGGATGGATGGATGGATGGATGGATGGATGGAGGGATGGATGAATGGATGGATGGATGGAGGGATGGATGGAGGGATGGAGGGATGGATGGAGGGATGGATGGAGGGATGGATGGATGAATGGATGGATGGATGGATGGATGGATGGAGGGATGGATGAATGGATGGAGGGATGGAGGGATGGATGGAGGGATGGATGGAGGGATGGATGGATGGAGGGATGGATGAAGGGGGAGGAAAGCTCATCAGATAAATACATAAAGTCCAACACATTTAATTTTGGATTTCAGATTTTTTTACATCAAATTTTGGATTTTTAGTCGATCGATTAAAATATTTAATCACCATTAATCGCAAATTAATCACACATGTTTTTATCTGTTCAAAATATACCTTAAAAGGAAATTTGTCAAGTATTTAATAAAAATAAATAAATGATCTAATTTGATGCTGCTGTCAAGAGAGACCGCAGCATCAGTGGTTTCAGCCAAATACCCCAAATGTGACATTTGTTTACGTTGAAGTGTCAAAGACTCCTCGTGGTCTCCTCATGAAGTCAGGTGACGTCAGAGAGGGAGGAGGTCGGGTCAACAAAACATCACAGACCGCTAGCCACTTCCTTCCTGTTTCCTACCGATAGTCAACGTCGGTTTCTTCTGACCGAGACCGCCATCAATCACCTTAACCACCTAGTTATTACTGTAACCATGACGACGAAGGTCCCCTATCCTTAACGTAGAAGTCATTTGAACTCAAACCACCTGATAATGTTGTTTTTGTGCCTAAAACCAACTAAAAGAAGAAGAAGAAGAGATATGAGTTGTGAAGGCGACAAATAAACCTCTGAATCGTTGACTCCAGCTGTATAATAATAATAATAATAATAATACGTCCATGTTTGGGTTGAAGCCTCCGTCGGACTACTGGAGTAAAGTTAGACGACTAAACTACTAAACTAGGAGAGAGAGAAACTACAAATACTGAAGGATGCAACACTGACTGTCAGTATTAGACACATTAACACATAGTACACCTCCACACTCTCTCCGTCCTCGCTGCTAAACTCACTACTGAACTGAACTGAAGCTAAACAACTTTAAATTAGTTGCATATGAACAACATTTCCCAGGAGACAGAGTGTGTTTGTGTGTATGTGCGTGCATCCATCACGTAGACCAGATGCTAATCGGCCGCCATCAGTGACCACTTCCTCCCCATGCAGAGCTGTGAGCCAATAGGAGGCCAGATAGAGGAGAGATGGCCTCGTATGTAAACAGTGAACATCCTGTCGCTCCCTCAGCAGCGCTGCCGTCTCCTCCCTAACCTCAGGAGGACTCGCTCTGTCATTACTGACCCACATCACCAACCAGCCTCCTCCTCCTGTTATCTAAAATAAAAATCACCCTCTTTCCTTCAACCTCGAGGGGAACCATCAGGAGGTCAACGAGGGCGGGAGTATTATGATGCCAAGATCTTCACTCTAGCTTTAAAACTGAGCCGTTACAAACTAAAAATCACAAGTTGCATTAACGCGTTAAAGAAATTAGTGGTGTAAAAACAAATTTGCATTAACGCGTTATTATCGTGTTAACTTTGACAGCTATAATTTATTTATATATTTATATATTTATTTATTTATTTGTTTATTATTGTTATTATTTCTATTATTATTATTATTATTATTATTATTATTAATAATCTTTATTTTCTCATCAGTATTACTTTATTTTAATTTTTTTCCTTTTTTTTATTTTATTGTTTTTTCCTCATATTTAATAATATATTTTAATACTATTTAATTTGTATATATATATATATATTTGATGGGTCTCATATCTACTGTATCCATGACTTTATATTACTCCGTGCTTATTGGAAACTTAAATAAAAAGAATGATAAAAAAATAAATCCTGTAAACGATGAGTCTGCACTAAAGACAGATCACTTCTTGTTTTTTTTAACTTTCTATTAAATGTAATTAATCTCTAATCTCAAGGTTTTAATTAACTGACATCCAAACAACAGAACATTAAAACACAATTGCTCTGCTAATGCCACACACAAACTAGTCACATGCATGTTTCCTCAGGAGAAAACACTTTGGTGCCTCAGTGTATTTTTATGTTAATACTTTAGTACTTTTACTTCAGGAAGATTTTGACTTTTACTTGTAACGGAGTGTTTCTACACTGTAGTATTACTTCTTTTACTGCAGTAAAAGATCTGAGTACTTCTTCCACCACTGCTTCTGCTCACAGAGGCAGGCTGCAGTCTCTCCCATCTCTCCCAGCATGCATTGGGTGAGATAAGCGAAGAAAAGATGACTCACTGCGTCTCTCAGCCACACCAGGGAGTCCTGCTTTAAGACCAGCTCAGAGGACCGAACACCTTCTGGACAAACAACACATGTCATAGCTCTTTATTTACAAACATTATCATAACTTTGTTTTCAGTTTAACATGAATGTGAATATAAATCATCTTAAATGTGTCTATTTTGCGTTACCTGTCCCAGGTGAGTCTGCCAGCTCGTTGCTAGGAGACGATGACGGACAGCTCATGATCATGTACTCGGCATCTTCCACTAGAAACACGACAAACATCCGTCAGTGTCAGTAAACCTCAGCGGTGTTGTTATTACCAGATAAACCACAGTTAGTTCACACATCCATCTGACTGGTTCTACTGGTCCTGAAGTGGCTCCGGCAGCAGAGCTGCACAAATAAGCAATATTTGATCAAAATCACATTATTTGTTAAAGGTAAAATGTGTCAAAATACTATTTTAGATTAAATATTGTGGTGTTGTAGAGATGTCTAAAGCCTACACATCATATTCTACAGACTTTAAGAAAACATCTTTGTTTGGTACACATCTTCACAAAAATCACACCATAATCATTTTAATATGTTTTTCAATGAAAATGAGAATAATGATGTAATAATTATCATTCCCTCTAATATCACAAATCATATCACAACTTCAATATCAGTCAAGATAATCACAATGACATATTTTAGATTATATTATTTACAGTTACAGAAAACGAGCGGTGCCTCGTCCCCGCCGCTGGGAGACTATTCTGAGTGGATGGCCGCTCTATCGGAGACGATGGCGCGTGGGTTTGGGCCAGTTTGGGCCGGTTTGCGACAGCGACGGTCTATCTCCAGAGCAGGCGCCCGCTCTGATGGTACTGTACGTGTCCACAGGGGCGTTTTTTAATCGCGAGGGATCGCCTGGCTTCCGAGCGTTGGACGCTTGTTGGGCTGCCAAAAGACACGAAGCTCCTGATTGGACGAACGCTTTCCCTCGTGGTGTGCTCGGAAC